>NC_057801.1:588636056-588715680 GCF_018294505.1 Triticum aestivum | reverse complement strand
GGGTGAGCGAGCTATGTTCAATGAATAGGAAGCCCCCAAATGACCCTTATGGGGTGGCCGGAGGCCGGATCAATATGGGTGAGTGAGCTATGTTCAATGAACAGGAAGCCCCCAAATGACCCTTATGGGGTGGCTGGAGGCCGGACCAAGATGGGTGAGCGAGCTATGTTCAATGAACAGGAAGCCCCAAATGATCCTTATGAACAGATAAATAAAGACTCATATTTTGAAATGAAACGACAGAGGCCCTGAACTTGCAGGGACGCCGGCTTTATTATACTGATCAAAATATATACATTGATGAAGGTATGTACAACATAAGAGCCGGTGGCTCGAGTGTAATATGGTCCCAGATGAGCAATGTTCCACGGCCGGTGGGTCTCCTCCTCCAATGTTCCACGGCCGGCGGGTAGTATGACCCGTTGCTTAGATTTTTGCTGACCACAAAGGGCCCTTCCCAAGGCAGGGATAACTTTTGCATATCTGTCTGATCCTGGATGAACCAGAGCACCAAGTCGCCTTCTTGGAAAGTTCGAGCTTTAACCCGACGGCTATGATAACGGCGCAGATCTTGCTGGTATATCACTATACGAGCCGCCACCAGGTCACGCTCTTCATCCAACAAATGAAGAGCATCCTGACGTGCTTTTTCATTATCATCTTCAACATAAGCCGCCACGCGGGGAGAGTCATGACGGATGTCACTCGGAAGAACCGCCTCAGCCCCTGTAAACCATGAAGAAAGGTGTGTAACCCGTTGATCTGTTGGGGGTGGTGTTTATACTCCACAGCACGGAAGGCAACTCCTCAACCAAACAACCTAGCATCCTTTGCAAAGGAACCATAAGCCGGGGTTTGATTCCTCTTAAAATTTCTTGATTGGCTTGTTCAGCTTGACCATTGGATTGGGGATGAGCTACACATGAGACATCAAGACGAATATGCTCTTGTTGATACAATTCTTTCATAGCACCTTTGGATAGATTAGTTCCATTATCAGTTATGTTGCTGTGAGGATAAACGAAACGAAAGATTACCTTTTTCATGAATTGAATCGTTGTGACTGCATCATACTTGCTGACTGGCTCTGCTTCAACCCACTTAGTAAACTTATCAGTCGCCACCAAGAGGTGGGTCTTCTTATCCTTAGACCTTTGAAAGGCCCAACCATATCAAGCCCCCAGACCGCAAATGGCCAAGTAATTGGAATCATCCTCAATTCTTGAGCCCGCACATGAGTCCGTCGAGAAAATTTCTGACAGCCATCACATTTACTGAACAGATCCTCTGCATCAGCATGAGCGGTTAACCAATAGAATCCATGATGAAAAGCTTTGGCCACAAGGGATTTAGAGCCGGCATGATGGCCACAGTCCCCTTCATGGATCTCCCTTAGAATTTCACAACCCTCTTTAGGATAAACATAGCACAGAAACACGCCTGTAACACTGCATCGGTGTAACTTGCCATTGATAATAGTCATGGATTTAGAATGCCGGGTTACTTGCCTGGCCAAAGCCTCATCATGAGGCAACTCTTCCCGGGTCATATATGCCAAATAAGGAACTGTCCAATCAGGGGTGGCGTGGAGAGCCACCACTAATTGTGCCTCCGAGTCAGGGATGGCAAGATCCTCCTCTGTTGGTAGCTTAACTAACGGGTTATGTAAAATGTCAAGGAAAATATTGGGGGGCACCGGCTTACACCGAGATCTTAGCCGGCTTAAAGCATCGGCCTCCTCGTTCTTTCTGCAATCAATGCACTCCACCTGATAACCCTTCAAATGACCAGCAATGGAATCAGCCGCCCGACGATAATCCGCCATGAGCAGGTCTTTAGAATCCCAAGTACCTAAAACTTGCTGAGCCACCAAGTCTGAGTCGCCAAAACACCTGACCCGTCTTAAATTCATTTCCTTGGCTACTTGTAAGCCATGAAGAAAGGCCTCATACTCAGCTGCATTATTAGTGCAAGGGAACATTAGTCACAGGAAATAACAAAACTTTTCACCTCATAGGGAAGTCAAGATAACTCCAGCTCCTGAGCCCTCAAGCTTCCTAGACCCATCAAAGTAAATTGTCCAATAAGTATTGTCTGGTTTATCCTCAGGCATATGGAATTCTATCTAGTGTTGATGAAATCCACCAGAGCTTGAGACTTGATGGCTGTCCTTTGCATATACTTTAGACCATGGGTCCAAGCTCGATAGCCCACTTGGCCACACGACCTGTGGCTTCTCTGTTTTGAATAATGTCACCTGAGGGAGCAGAACTAACCACAGTAATAGGATGACCTAAAAAATACTGTTTCAACCTACGAATGGCCATGAACACCCCATAAACTAGCTTTTGCTAATGGAGGTATCTTTGCTTTGATTCAATCAAGACCTCACTGACATAATAAGCCGGCCGTTTAACCGGATACTCCTTACCCGGCTCTTTCCTTTCCAGCACAATTGCTACACTGGCGGCTCTACTATTTGTTGCCACATATAAGAGCAAAGGTTGTTTCTCAATAGGTGCCGCAAGAACCGATGGCTCTGCCAGCTACTTCTTAAGTGCCTCAAACGCCTCATTAGCAGTATTACTCCAAACAAAATTATTTGCTTTCTTCATCATATGGTATAGAGGAATAGCCTTTTCGCCGAGGCAGCTTATGAACAGGCTCAAAGCGGCAATACGACCTGCCAGGCGCTGAACATCATTGACACGGGGCGGCTTAGCCAACGAGGTAATAACCTTGATTTTCACCGAGTTAGCTTTGATACCTCTCTCAGAAACCAAGAAACCCAAAAGCTTGCTTGCAGGCACACCAAAAACACACTTGGCCGGATTAAGCATCATATTGTATACCCGGAGATTTAACAAAGGTCTCTTTCAGATCCTCCAATAGAGTCTCCTTCTTTCTGGACTTCACAAAAATACCATCCACATAGGCATGAACATTGCACCTAATCTGACTGTGAAAGCAGTTCTGCACACAACGCTGATAAGTCGCCTGGGCACTAGCCCAAAAGGCATAGACACATAGCAGAAAACTCCAAAAGGTGTGGTGAAAGCCATCTTCTCTTGGTCTTTGAATGCCATCTTGATCTGATGCTATCCTGAATGAGCATCTAGAAAACACAAACATTCACAACCCGCCGTAGCATCTATTGTCTGATCAATACGGGGGAGGGCAAAGGGATCAGCTGGGCAAGCCTTATTAAGGTTTGTGTAATCTACACACATGCGTCAAGTGCCGTTTTTCTTAAGCACCAGCACCAGGTTAGCCAACCACTCAGGATGAAAAACTTCAATGATAAAACCAGCCGCCAAGAGCCAGGCCACTTCTTCTCCAATGGCCTTGCGCCTCTCTTCATTAAAACGACAAAGGAATTGCTTGACCGGTCTAAACTTGGGATCAATATTGAGAGTGTGCTCAGTGAGTTCCCTCGGTACACGTGGCATGTCTGAAGGTTTCCATACAAAGATGTCCCGGTTTTCACAGATGAACTCGATGAGTGCGCTTTCCTATTTCGGATACATATTAGCACCAATAGTGAACTGTTTGGATGAGTCGCTAGGGACAAAGTCAACCTGTTTGGTGTCGTCTGTCGACTTAAACTTCAACATATTGTCATGATCTGTTGTTGGCTTCTTCAAAGAGGTCATATCTGCCGGGTTAACATTCAAACTTCAGCTCCTCAGTTTCTCAAGCAGCCTTAGCATAAGCAGCATCGCCTTCCTCACATTCCAGAGCTATCTTTATGTCCCCATCAACTGTGATGGTACCCTTGCGACCCGGCATTTTAAGCTGCAAATACACATAACGAGGTCATGCCATAAATTTGGCATAAGCCGGACGTCCAAATAGAGCATGATAGGGGCTCCTAATTTTTACCACTTCAAAGGTTAGTGTCTCTTCTCTGTAATTATGCTCATCGCCAAAAGCTACCTCCAAAGTGATCTTACCAACTGGATATGCCGACTTACAAGGTACCACGCAATGAGAGACTGTAGAGGATGGCTTAAGATCCTTGTCAGTCGGACTCATCCAGCGAAAAGTATCATAATAAAGAATGTTGATACTGCTGCCTCCGTCGATAAGCACCTGAGTGAACTTGTAACCTCCAACATGAGGATCCACCACCAAAGCCAGCTGACCTGGATTATCAACCCAGAGCGGGTGATCCTCACGGCTCCATACGACTGGCTGCTCGGACCATCATAAGTATCGAGGTACAGCCGGCTCAACCGCACTCACATCTCGCTTATGAACTTTCTGGTCTCGCTTGCATAAGCTAGTAGTAAAAACATGATACTAGCCGCTACTTAACTACTTCGGGTCGCTCTGATACCCTAGTTCTTGTTGCTGATTGCCTTGATTGTTCTGCTGGTTAAAGCCGCCTTGATTACCCTGACCTTGAAAATCGGAATTTGAACCGCCGCCACCAAAGCCAGACCCATGTGAGTCGGATCCTGACCTGTCGTGCGGGCTGTTACCATTATTGTGGCCTTGGTGAAGGTTTTAATTCCCGTACTCCCTCATGATACTGCAATCTTTCCACAGGTGGGTTGCCAATCAGGACGACTATGTTGTGGGCAAGGCTCATTCAACATTGCCTCTAAATTGAACTTTGGCCCTCCAGATTGGGTAGGAACCTTCCCTTACGACGGTGATCACCATTCTGTGCATCAGTGTTGGCCACAAAATCTAATCCACCGTCAGTGTGCTAGCGCTTACCATTGTTACCCTGACCTATTGTATTCTGCTACTGCCCCTTGCCATTTTTCTTCCACATACCGTATTTTTCCTCATCTAAATTAGGATCCTTCATGTTGTCTGAGTCCGCGTATTTGATAAGAGCCGCCATGAGCGTTCCCATGTCATTGCAATGACGTTTAAGCCGCCCTAACTTCTATTTGAGGGGGAACAAACCAGCAATTCTTCTCCAGAATCAAAACAACAGAGCCAGCGCTGATGCTATCCAATGAATGAATAATGGCCGAGACCCGGCGAACCCAATGGGAGGTCGACTCATCCTCACGCTGGATGCAAGTGTCTAGGTCGATGATCGACATGGGTTGTTTACATGTATCCTTGAAATTCTGAATGAACTCTGTCTTCAGCTGAGTCCATGAGTTGATGGTATTGGGAGGCAATCCCTTCAACCGGGTGCGAGCCGGCCCATCCAACATCATGGTGAAGTATTTGGCGCACACCGCATCATTAACATCCAACATCGCCATGGCCAGCTCATAACTCCAATTCAAGCATCAGGAGGCTGATCCGCAGTGTAATTAGGTATCTTTCGAGGCCCCTTGAAGTCCTTGGGCAAGCATTCATTGTGCAGATCCGGCACCAAGCACGGCGCACCCACTCTCCTGGAAGTCACTCCAGCCTCTATGGACGCTGGTGGATTCAATTGAGGTTGCTGAAGAGCCGTCAGCTGAGCCATCAGCTCTGCCTCTGGACGTGCACGTGCCTGACCTGCCTGAGTTTGAGCATCATGATTACCACCGGCCTAGCATTGGTGTCGTTCACTCCTGGAAACCGCCGGCGACTCAACGCGCTGGCTGTATCTTTGACTCAGACGCAGAGTGAAATTGATTCGATCGCGGTTGTAGGAGTAAGCTTCCTATTGGGCCACAGCTGTGTGAAGAAGCTCCACAACCTTCCGAGCCTCAACTGCTGCAGGAGACTCACCTATCACCGGGAGAGCCGCCAGCCATGATGCCGCAACAATCATGTTGTCCAACGGGTTAGAGAAGTGACCCGGAGGTGTTGTGACTCGCTAAGGTGGGATTAAGTCATGGGGCGGGTCTGCTACACGGGGTTAAGCTGTCGCCCTGGTCTTAGTCGCCTTAGGGGCCCGGGTCACGTCGAGCGGTTTACTTGGTCCTGCCCCTGGCGTATTGAAGAGATTCCTTGCATCAAACTCCAAAGATAGATGACTCTGGTATCTATTGTGAAAAACGGCGTTTGATGTATTATGATCCAAGATTAAGCGAAAATTTTCTGCTTGAATCCGTTGTGATTCTATATCCAAGGCGGCTCGCTCTGTTGCCATCCTAGCATTCTCAGCATTAAGATCCTCCTTGGCCTGAGCTATCTCATCTTGCAACTTTGCAACGTCCACTTTATGTTGTGCTTGATTCACCGGGATTACCTCCACAATTAGCAAAGTTGCCAAAGCCTCCAAGAGTTCGCATAAAACTTGAGCTGGTGGGCACATAGGGCGACCTGCCCCGGTTGTCGCAGTGGCCGTTGCACCAGAGGTCATAGCCATAGCGGTTGATGAATTCAAAACTTGTTGTGTACCATCCATGAAGATAGTTACCCTGATCGACGGCTCATAGGAGTGCAAAATACTGTCACCATCAGAACAGCCCCTGAGCCCACCACCTTGCAATTGATAGATTGAATTGGTCTCGTCGATTGAGGACTCATCATCTGAGTAGATGGTCGTCTCTCCTCCAGACACAGAACCTTCCTCGAAAGCCACCCCATGAATAAAGCCAATGAAAGCACGCTTTCGGGCGGGTTGAACCTTGGCGGGCCTTGCACGCTGAGCCATTTCAACAACGTCAGAGCCGGTGACCGGCTGGGGATCTGATTCATCGACCTTGCCGATAAAAACTTGAATTCCACCAAAGGGGACCGGGTAGTCGTACTCGATTGGATCGGCCTCTGGACCCCAGCCAGAGTCATCGATGTAGATCTTGTCGTGGCGGTTCTTGGTCATTCGGCCCACGGCGTATCCCTTGATCCCTGAGAAGCTGCCCTTCAAGAACTCAAAACCACCATGCTCTGGCCCCACGGTGGGCATCAACTATCGTGGTTTTGTCACGGCAGATGTCCTAGTGAAAGGACTTAGGTGTGGAGCCATCGCAACTAGGTTGTCTTAAAGGGATTGAATGGGACAAAGGACACGAGAATTACCCAGGTTCGACCCCTCATGATGGAGGTAATAGCCTACTCCCGCTTTAGATTGTATTGCTTGGGTCTCGATTACCAGGGAGCAAGATACGCTTGACCTAGCTTTCGACTACTTGTTTCTTGCCTTAACCCACCGCCGAGTCACCCCTTTATATACAGATTGACGTCCCCGTCAGCTTATAGAGTCCCGGTCGGCTCACACAGATGTGACCAGCTTAGTTTATAACTAACCTATCTTACAGAGCAAGTTTGACATACGACGACTCGTGCCCTTGGGCCTTCAAGTCCTTTCTGGGTCTTGGGCCTCCAAGAAGCTCGTCCATGAACCGCCCTTTGGATTCTTGGACCTTATTGGGCCCTCCCATCTTAAGTCACCAATGGTATGACCCGACCCCTCCTTGGCTGGTCACGCCTAGGAGTTATATCCTCAACATTTACTTTGTCGTCTATTGCAGACGACAAAGGATGTGGGCGTTTGTCGTCAGCTCGCAGATGACAAAGGTTGCCATTAGCCACCTAATGTGGCTAACGCCTGCTATTTGCCGTCCACATTCTTTGCCGTCTACATCTAACTGCAAAGGTTCTTTATCATCCGCTTTGAGGAAGCAGGCGGCAAAGAACCTGTTTACCATCAGGTTCTTTGCTGGGCAGCTTTGCCATCGGTGACAGACGGCAAAGGGGTTTGTCATCCGCTTTTGGTGCCTTTGCTACCTGCCAAGGAAGATGGCAAAGAAGTTGATTCCTGTAGTGTTTGAGGAGGTTTCGTACCCTATAAACAATTTCTTCTTATGTTCTCCGCTAGATAAGAACTTTGGAGTGATTCTTCATATCACGTTGAGGAATGGTTATGTGATCCAATTAGATTAGCATTGTTGAAAGATTGCACTAGCGAAAGTACGGACCCTAGGCCTCATTTTCAAGCATTGCAATACCATTTGTGCTCTATTTTATCAATTACTACCTTGCTGTTTTTTATTGTTCCTATCCCAAAAATCAATATCTACTATCATTACTACGCTTTTATTACCATCTCTTCGCCGAAATATTGCACCTATACAATTTACCATTGTATTTGGTGTGTTGGGGACACAAGATACTTTTTATTATTTGGTTGCAGGATTGTTTGAGGGAGACCATATTCATCCTACACCTCCCACAAATTGATAAACCTTAGGTCATCCACTTGAGGGAAAATTGCTATTGTCCTACAAAACTCTACGCTTGGAGGCCCAACACGAGTCTACAAGAATAAAGTTGCGTAGTAGACATCAAGCTCTTTTCTGGCGCCATTGCCGGGGAGATGAGTGCATGAAGGTATATCTTTAGATCTTGCAACTGAATCTTTTTGTTTCTTGTTTTATCACTAGTTTGGTTCGTAAAAAAAACTACAAAAAATGGAATTGAGTTTGCATCATATTATTCATCTTTATAATGTCTTCCATGAAAATGATGGAAAGGAAAATTGTGCTCAATTGATAGAAGAAGAATTCTGTAATTTGACAAAGCATCTTTGAATGATGAGCATGATTGCAATGTTTCTAGTATAAATTCTTTGAATATCCATGATTCTAGTGATATGCAAAGCCATAAGCTTGGGGATGCTATGTTTGATGAAGATGATATTTTTATTCCCCCAAGTTTTGATGTGTAAATTTGTTATAATGGTACAATGCCTCCTATTTATGATGATTACAATGATGAATGTGGGTTTGGAAGAGTATCAACTCTAGGTAATGATCCCACTATTTTTGAGGGTGTTGAATCTTTTCACAATATTGATGAAAGTGGATTTGGAGAGGTCATGACTTTATTTAGTGATGAATCCACTATTTTGGAAGAGTTTTCAATTGACTATGAGAATAAAGTTGCTATCTATGATGATTATGGTGATTACATGTATGCCATAAAGAATAATGATAACCATGAAACTTTTCATCATGATTTTAATTTTCAATCACATGATAGTTATCATGAGAATAAATTTGCTTATGTGGAGAGTAATAAAATATGTATGCTTGTGGATCATGAAAAGAATGCTTTCTGTGATAGTTATATTGTTGAATTCATTCATTATGCTACTGAAAATTATTATGAGAGAGGAACATATGCTTGTAGGCTTCTCACTAATATCAAGTTTCCTCTCTTTATGTTGAAAGTTTTGAAGTTGCACTTGTTTTGCCTTCCTATGCTAGTTGATTATTGTTCCCGTAAGTTGTTTGCTCACAAAATACCTATGAATATGAAGTGGGTTAGACTTAAATGTGCTAGTCATATGCTTCATGATGCTCTCTTTGTGTTTCAATTCTTATCTTCTATGTGAGCATCATTCAAATCATCATGCCTAGCTAAAAAGGCATTAAAGAAAAGCACTTGTTGGGAGACAACCCAACACTTTTACCTACTAATTTTGTGTGTTCACATGATTATGCTATTGTAGTAATCATGTTTTATTGCTTTTGTTTCAATAAAGTGACAAGTAAAACCTTTGGGATAGTGTGGATGATAGTTGACTTGAATGTGTGCAAAAACATAAACTTTTGCGCTCAGCAGGAATTTTCAAAATTCACTAGAACGTGCTTTGGACCTTATTTTTTTAACATATGATAGATATACAAATTCCCTATGTTGTTCAAATTTTTCATAATTTATGGAGTAGCAGAAGTATGGTTGTTTTCCAGATCACTACAGATTGTTCTATTTTTTTACAGATTCTATTTTCAATGCATAGTTTGCTTGTTTCCTAGTTTCTATGGCTTATATTGCTCAATATAAATTGTGGAAATGATAAGGTACAGTAGGCATTGTGTGAGAACTATTATGAATCTTGTCTTTGACAGTACCAAAGTGGATGATTTGTCTTTATCATACTAACCTATCTCACGAAGTTCCGTTAAGTTTTGTCTGATTGAAGTTTTTAAGTTTTGGGTGAGATATCAATATGAGGAGAATAAGGAGTGCCAAGACCCTAATATTTGGGATGCCCAAGGCACCCCCAAGGTAATACAAGGAATATCCAAGCAACTAAGCTTGGGGATGCCCCGGAAGGCATCCCCTCTTACGTCTCCAACATTATCGGTAATCTTACTTGGGGCTATATTTTCATTCATCACATGATATGAGTTTTGCTTGGAGCATCATTTTATTTTGCTTTGATTTGCTTTCTTCTATCTATAATAATGTTTTGCATCTTTTACTTCAATAAAAATGTCAAGTATAGCCTTTGCCATGCTTATTTTGCAAGTATATGAATTGTTGTTTCAAAACAGAAAGTTTATTGTTGCTGCAAAAATTCTCTAGAAAAGTAAGAATGTGATAAAATGTTGAAACTTTTTGCACAATAAGATGTGATAAATATTCTACAGTGTGGTAATTTTTCAGAATTGTTTGAATCAGGAAGTATGGATCCTCTTGCATCCTTTACAGACTGTCCTGTTTAGACAGATTGATGTAATGTTTGAATTATTTAATGATTCTATTTGAGGATAGGAGTATTAAATATGCATAGGAGTTTAGTAGGCAATTTTCAATAATAATTTTAGCGATTTTCTACAGTAGAGAATGTTAAGATCTTGCATTGATTTATACTAACTTATCTCACGAGTTCTTGTTGAGTTCTGTGTGGATGAAGTTTTTGAGATTTTGGGAAACCGTGATATGAGAGGAGTTAAGGAGACACAAAAGCTCAAGCTTGGGGATGCCCAAGGCATCCCAAATTAACATCTCAAGAGGTCTCAAGCATCTAAGCTTGGGGATGCCCCGGTAGCCATCCCACCTTTCTTCTTCAACAATTATCGGTTAGTATCGGTTGAGCTTAATTTTTTGCTTCTTCACATGAGTTGTGATATTCTTGGAATGTCATTTTGTTTCATTTTGCTTGCTGTTTTAATAAAATACTTACATCTGAAAGTTTTTAAATAAGAGAGAGTCATCAAATAGCTACCCAATTACATAACTACTCGCTTGATCTTCATTTATATCTTTTTGGAGTAGTTTGTCATTTGCTCTAGTGCTTCACTTAAATATTTTTTAGCACGGTGTGCTTTAAATTTTTTGAAGAAAAACTTGCATGCTTAACTTAGATTTATTTGAGAGTTAGTGTATTTTTGAAGAAATTCTCTCATGCTTCACTTATGTTATTTTGAGAGAAGAAATTTTTTATGCTCATGTTCTTCACTTAAATCTGTTTTAAGCTTATCAAAAGCAACACATGAAACTAGTCCCAAAGTGAATAGATATTGAAGAGGGATATAACAAAAACTTTCATGAAGATCATTGGACAAATTAAACTTTATTCTTTGTAATAGTTTTGCGATATGATGATATAATATGTGGGTCATGTTGATGAGTAATTGTGCTTTAGTAAGAATATTGGTGTTAAGGTTTGTGATTCCCTATGCAAGCACGAAAGTCGATAATTATGCAATGAAATTACATCCTACTTGTGCTGCATTATTCGGTGCTAGTTATGCTTAATGCTCGCTTATGAGATTTTTTGTTTCTTGGTTGGATGCTTCTCAATCTTTTTGCTGGCCTTCACTTGTACTAAGTAGGAATACTATTTGTGCATCCAAAATTCTTAAACCTAGTTTTGCCATATGAGTCCACCATACCTACCTATTTGCGGTATTTTCATGTCGTTCTAAGCAAATTTGTATGTGCCATATCTAATCTTCAAAATAAATTTCCTTTTTGTGTGCTCGTACCGCTCATGAAATGGTAGGGGGTGGCTGATATTTTTCCATGCTAGATGTGTTATTATCAAGATGAGTGTTTACTCACTTGTCAGTGCATGAGAGTACGGCAAAGGTATTAGGGATGCCCAGTCCCGAAATGAAAAATGAATTTACTTGTCAAATAATAAGTTCCTTGGAAAGTGTTGGTATGGACGGCACCCGTGGATTGATGACCCACAAGTATAGGGTTCTATCGTAGTCCTTTCGATAAGTAAGAGTGTCGAACCAAACGAGGAGCGGAAGGAAATGACAAGCGGTTTTCAGCAAGGTATTCTCTGATAGCACTGAAATTATCGGTAAGACGGTAACAGATAGTTTTGTGATAAGATAATTCGTAATGGGTAACAAGTAACAAGAGTAACTAAGGTGCGGCAAGGTGGACCAATCCTTTTGGTAGCAAAGGACAAGCCTGGACGAACTCTTACATAAAGAAAAGCGCTCCCGAGGACACATGGGAATTACTGTCAAGCTAGTATTCATCATGCTCATATGATTCGCGTTCGTTACTTTGATAATTTGATATGTGGGTGGACTAGTGCTTGGGTGCTATCCTTCCTTGGACAAGCCTCTCACTTATTATTAACCCCTCTCGCAAGCATCTGCAACTATGGAAGAAGAATTAAGGTAAACCTAACCATAGCATGAAACATATAGATCCAAATTAGCCCCTTGAGAAGCAACACATAAAGTAGAGTTTAAGCTTCCATCACTCTAGCAACCCATCATCTACTTATTACTTACCAATGCCTTCCCCTAGGCCCAAATCATGGTGAAGTGTCATGTAGTCGACGTTCACATAACACCACTAGAGGATAGACAACATACATCTCATCGAAATATCGAACGAATACCAAATTCACATGATTAATTATAACAAGACTTCTCCCATGTCCTCACGAACAAACGTAACTACTCACAAAGCATATTCATGTTCATAATCAGAAGAGTATTAATTATCATTAAGGATCTGAACATATGATCTTCCACCGAATAAACCAACTAGCATCAACAACAAGGAGTAATCAACACTACTAGCAACCCACAGGTACCAATCTGAGGTTTTGAGATGAAGATTGGATACAAGATATGAACTAGGGTTTGAGAGGAGATGGTGCTGGTGAAGATGTTGATGGATATTGACCCCCTCTCGATGAGAGGATCGATGATGATGACGATGGTGATGATTTCCCCCTCTCAAAGGAATGTTTCCCCAACAGAACAGCTCCGCCGGAGCCCTAGATTGGTTCTGCCCATGTTCCGCCTCAAGACGGCGGTGCTTCGTCCCGAAAGCTTCCTTCTGATTTTTTTTCGAGGTCAAAACAGACCATATAGCAGAAGATGGGTGCCAGGGGCCTGCCAGTGGGCCCACAAGGACAGAAGGTGTGCCCAGGGGGTAGGGCGCGCCCTCCATCCTTGTGGATGGCAGGTGGCCCCCCTCTGGTGCTTTCTCCGCCCAATATTTTTTATATTTTCCAAAAGTATTCTCCGTGAATTTTTAGGACTTTTGGAGTTGTCTAGAATAGGTCTTAATATTTGCTCCTTTTCCCGTCAAGAATTCTAGCTGCCGGCATTCTCCCTCTTCATGTAAACCTTATAAAATAAGAGAGAAAAGGCATAAGTATTGTGATATAACATGTAATAACAGCCCATAAAGCAATAAATATCAACAAAAAGCATGATGCAAAATGGGTGTATCAACTCCCCCAAGCTTAGACCTGCTTGTCCTCAAGCGAAAGCCGATATCGAAAAATATGTCCACATGTTTAGAGATAGAGGTGTCGATAAAGTAAATTACGGACATGAGGGCATCATGATCATCTTTAAAATAGCAACATATATTGTCATATAATTTCTTATGCTAAAGTAACAATTCATTCACAAGGTAAAGTATGAATCAGAAACTTCATTGAAAATTAACAAACTATAATCTCAGTCATTGAAGCAATTGCAATCTATCTTAACATCGAAAAGAGTCAATATAAGAGCTTTTCAGCAAGTCCACATACTCAACTATCTTTTAGTCTTTCACAATTGCTAACACTCACGCGATACTTATGGGTACAAAGTTTCAACCGGACACAGAGGAAAATAGGGGCTAATAGTTTCGCCTCCCAACCTTTTACCTAAAGGGTAATGTCAACAATAATACTTTATGAAAACCTACATCCGAGTGGATATATATATATATATATCTAGATCTCTCCAACACATAGTGCTTGCCAAAGGAAAAAGTGTAAAAAGGGAAGGTGAAGATCAATATGACTCTTGTATAAGGGTAGAAGGTAAAAATAAAAGATAGGCCCTTCGCAGAGGGACGCATAGGTTGTCGTGCACTTTTATGGTTGGATACACAAAATTTTAATGCAAAAGAACATCACTTTATATTGCTGCTTGTGATAAAGAACTTTATTATGCAGTCAGTCGCTTTTATTTTTTCCATATCACAAATTCGTATAACGCTTATTTTCTTCACACTAATAGATCATACATATTTGGAGCGCAATTTTTATTGCTTGCACCGATGACAACTTACTTGAAGGATCTTACTCAATATATAGCTAGGTATGGTGGACTCTCATGGCAAAACTGGGTTTAAGGGATGTTTAGAAGCATAATTAGTATATCTACTTGGTGCAAAGAATTTGGCTAGTATGAGAGGAAAAGGCAAGCTCAACATGTTGGATGATCCATGACAATATAACTTCTATTCGAATATAAGAAAACATAACCTATTATGTTGTCTTCCTTGTCCAACATCAACTTTTTAGCATGTCATATTTTAATGAGTGCTCACAATTACAAAAGATGTCCAAGATAGTATATTTATATGTAAAAACTCTCTTTCTTTATTACTTCCTATTAATTGCAACAATGAACAAACTATGCTTGTCAACTCAACAACTTTATTCATCATACTCTATATATGTGAAGTCATTACTCTCCATAAGATCGATATATGATATTTTTTTCCTTTTATTCTTTCTTTACTTCTTCAAGATCATAGCAAGATAGCAAAGCCCTCAACTCAAAATTACTCTTTAGTATACGTAACTCACAGACTCGATTACATAGATAGAGATCAAAACAAAACTCAAAGCTAGATCATACTAAAACTTTATTATACTAGATCAAGATATAACCAAAAGGATCAAACTAAGAAAAACGATGAAGATAGAGGCGTGATGGTGATACGATACCGGGGCACCTCCCCAAGCTTGGCAGTTGCCAAGGGGAGTGTGCATACTCATGTATTTATGTCTCTTTCTTCGGAGGTGGTGATGTTATATTCTTGGGGGTGATGCCCCTTAGGATGAGATTCTCTTCCTCGTGCTTATTAATTTCCTGCTTAAGATCCATTACTTCCTTGCAGAGTTTACCCGTGACGGCTAAAGCTCCATTCACCCATGGATGTTTCATAGCTGTGGGAGAAAAAGCAACACTCTTTTCCATATTTTCATAAGAGAGAAATCTAGCATTTGAAGGAATGACCGAATTTGGTATTGTTGAGCTCTAAAGTTCCTCCAACATGAATCTAGTTTGAAAATGAGAGGTAACTTCTTGATCCTCTTCCATGGCATCCACCCTTTTCAAGTCAGCCACCAGCTCTTCCTCTGTTGATTGCCCAAAGTGGTCAGCTTTGCTGTATGCTCTTGGGCTCGGTGTCGGGTGAGATACCTGACTCTCCCCGGCTGGCTCTTGAGAAGACATCTTGCTCTAATTCTGCTATTCCTTTTCGGAGTCTGAAACATTCTGGAAAGTGTCCCTTATTTACTCCTCGAGTGTTACGGTGTCAATTATGTTGGTTTCAACATTTATGGGATTACTTGAGATATAATGTTTGATTCTTTGACCGTTTACCACCTTCGGATTGTGCCTTCGGCGTTGTTGATTTTGATGGCACCGGAATGATAGACCTCCTCCATAATGTAAGGACCTTCCTATTTAGAGAGAAACTTTCCTGCAAAAAATCTTAAATGTAAGTTGTATAGCAAAACATTATCACCCACATTAAACTCACACTTTTGTATCCTCTTGTCATGCCATCTTTTAACCTTTCCTTTAAACAACTTGGCATTCTCATAGGCTTGGGTTCTCCATTCATCAAGCGAGCTAATGTCAAATAACCTCTTCTCACTGGCAAATTTGAAATCATAATTGAGCTCTTTAATAGCCCAATATGCCTTATGTTCTAGTTCGAGAGGTAAGTCACAAGCCTTTCCATAAACCATTTTATACGGAGACATACCCATAGGATTTTTATAAGCAGTTCTATAAGCCCATAATGCATCATCAAGTTTCTTGGACCAATTCTTTCTAGATCTATTAACAGTCTTTTGCCAAATCAATTTAATCTCTCTATTACTCAATTCTACTTGACCACTAGACTGAGGATGATATGGAGATACAATGACATCATATTTAGCAAGCATTTTACGGAAAGCACCATGAATAAAATGTGAACCACCATCAATCGTTAAATATCTAGGGACTACAAACCTCGGAAAAATAACTTCTTTAAGCATCTTAATAGAAGTGTTATGATCCGGACTACTAGTTGGAATAGCTTCTACCCACTTAGTAACGTAATCAAGAGCAACTAGAATATGTGTATACCCATTAGAGGAAGGAAAATGCCCCATATAATCAAAGCCCCAAACATCAAATGGTTCAATTGTAACGCCCCGAGACCGAAGCTCCAGAAGACTTCCAGCTATTCCGAGTTTCGCAGTGTGTTTTATTTGTTTGTTGCATTCATCCTTGCATCATGTGCATTGCATCATGTCATCATGCCATCATGTCATTAATTTTTTAAAACCTCAACTAAATAAATTGTATGGATTTTTCGATCCATTTAAATTGAGGGACTCACATGGTGACTTCTCTTTATAACATATCCTCCAATATTAGGGAGCTATATTAAATATTCCACTATTTTGGAATCACCAAAACACACTTACAAAATAATTTCGTTTCTTTTATGCTTCAAGTTTGGTCTCCGACCTTGCCATTAATTATTTCATCATTTTCCGGAGCTCCACCAAAAATCCGAACATTTTTGGACCTTCCTTTCATCAAGTCCTAGTTCAAACCCATTTGAATTTCAAATGAGTTTGAATTTAAATCTTTCAATCGTGCCTCTTTCTATTTTTCTTGGTACGAGCATATTTTTTGTGAGTCCAAGGAAATTATCCCCTTGCGCATTTTCTTTCCCTAACCCTCCTTTTCTTTTCCTCTCTCTTTTTGCTTTTCCGTTAAAGAAAATATGAGAGAGAGAAGAGAGAGGTAAGCCCAGCCAGGCCTCTGCCATTTTTTCTCTCCACTGGGCCGGCCTCCCAGGCCCAGCCGGCGCCCCACCGATCCGACCGAACCCTAGCCCCGCTAGCCCGACTCCCTCGTCCTCTCTTCTCGCCCGATCCCTCACGCCGCCATCTACCTCTCCTCGATCCCCATCTCCTTCCCCTGCTCGCGCCGCCAGAGAGGAGCGAGAGCTCCTCGCTCGATCCCCATCTCCCCTCGATCTCCTCCCTCACGCCCCTTCTTCCTCTGCCGCTGCGCCGTCGTTCTGGCCGGCGAGCCCATCTCCTCCGTCCATCCCCATCGTCCCGCTGCTGCGCCGTCTTCTTCACCTCCTGCCCGCGTCCCTCTGCTGCCTTGTCGCCGTCGAGCTGCGCCGCAGCGCCGACCTCGCCCGCGCCACCACTTCTCCACCTCTCCTGGACCTCCGCCCGCCGGCCACAGGAGCCGCTGCTGGCTGCCGTCCCGCGCTCCTCGCTCCCCTTGCCAGCCAGGAGCTCGTCCCCGAGCTCGGCCAACTCCGGCGGCCCCGGCGCCCGCGCCAAGCTTGCCGCCTCGCCATCTGGTTCCGCCTCAGCCATCCCCGAGCGCCACCGTCCGGCTCCCGTCGCCCCTTTGCAGGAGCAGCCCCATGCCTCGCCTCTGCCTTGTTCGAGCAGGGAGGAGGATGCGCCTCCGCTCGCCCTCATCGACCGGGAACGCCAAGGCCAAGACCAGCCCCGGGCAGGACCTCGTGTTCATCTACATCGCCAAGACCCTAGGCCTTTTGGTGTTGCTCTGTTTTGGAACGCCAAGTACCTCGACGCCGAAGACCCGTGTACAACTACTGTTTCCTGCCTAGAACGACTACCGTCGACGTGCATTTCGCCAAGTACCACTACCGACGAGCCCCGAAGGACTTGGTTGCGACAAGTTCCTCTCCAAACGTGAACGTCTACTTCCACGACTGCTGCAAGAACAACTACTTCCACGACGTCCGTGAACCACTACCGTCGCCCCGAAGATGTTGGATTCGTCAAGTACCTCTCCGAAAACGAACGTGTACCACTACTTCCACGACGCCCGTGAACGTCTACTTCCCTCTACGAACTCGATCCGCCCGAAACGCACGCTTCGAAGGTATAACCCGAGACGACCGCGATGAGATGCCCTTGCATGTATGAGATGCTCGTGTTTGCGCCGTGCCCGTTTGTCTTTGCACGTTCCTCCTCGTTTGCCATGCCGTCGACCCGTGGGAACCCGGTAGTCGGGAGCACCCCACCATCTCTAGCATGTTCCGCACATCCGCACGCCTCCTTTTGCACCGGTATCTCCATGAGTTACCGGGACCGGAGTGTTGCCGTGGCACCATTTTTGTTTCGCCGCCGTGGCACCCTTTTCGTTCCGCCATGGTGACCAAATGCTTCATAACATGCTCATGTCAACATTTTCATAAAATTGCATAAAACTTGCATATGTCATCCGCATCATGATAACAACATTTAAAATGTTTAAACTTGTTGTTGCATTTAATTGCTAAATGCATATGGGGATTTACCGGATTTGTTGTTTTTATATCCGGCCCCATTTAAATTGTTTAGATGGTATAGTTTATATTATGCTTCACCTCTTGCCATGTTTAACAACAGTTAATATTGTTGGGTAGCTTAAACGAGAGATAACTAAATAATTGATGTGGTGTTCCGTCAACATGCACCTCGTTGCATATTGAGCTCCACTTAACTTGTAGTATTGTTTGTTGCACTTTGCCATGCCATGCCTCATTAAACCGGACATGCATCATACTTGTTTGTGCATCATGACTTGTTTATGCTTGTGTGTTTACTATGTTGTTTGTTTCTTTCCGGGTTGCTTCTCTCGTTAGCTTCGGTTTCGTTCCGGAGTTGTGAGGATTTGTTCGTCTACGACCGTTTGTCTTCTTCTTGGACTCGTTCTTCTTCCTTGCGGGATCTCAGGCAAGATGATCATACCCTTGAAATCATTACTATCTTTGCTATGCTAGTTTGCTCGCTCTTGCTATGCCAATGCTACGATGCCTACCATTTGCTTGTCAGCCTCCCAAATTGCCATGTCAAACCTCTAACCCACCATGTCCTAGCAAACCGTTGATTGGCTATGTTACCGCTTTGCTTAGCCCCTCTTATAGCGTTGTTAGTTGCAGGTGAAGATTGAAGTTTGTTCCTTGTTGGAACATGGAGATGTTGTTCCTTGTTGGAACATGTTTACTTGTTGGGATATCACAATATATCTTATTTAATTAATGCATCTATATACTTGGTAAAGGGTGGAAGGCTCGGCCTTATGCCTGGTGTTTTGTTCCACTCTCGCCGCCCTAGTTTCCGTCATATCGGTGTTATGTTCCCGGATTTTACGTTCCTTACACGGTTGGGCTATAATGGGAACCCCTTGACAGTTCGCCTTAAGTAAAGCTTCTCCAGCAATGCCCAACATTGGTTTTACCATTTGCCACCTAGCCTTTTTTTTCCCTTGGGTTCTGCAGACTCAAGGGTCATCATTTTTCAACCCCCCCCGGGCCAGTGCTCCTCTGAGTGTTGGTCCGAACTAGAGCCCTGTGCAGCGCCCCCTCGGGGAAACTCGAGGTTTGGTTTTAGTTGTACGGATTGCTCATCTGAGTGTGCCCTGAGAAAGAGATATGTGCAGCTCCTATCGGGATTTGTCGGCACATTCGGGCGGTGTTGCTGGTTTAGTTTTACCCTGTCGAAATGTCTTGTTGTACCGGGATACCGAGTCTGATCGGAACGTCTCGGGTGGAGGTCTATTCCTTCGTTGACCGTGAGAGCTTGTCATGGGCTAAGTTGGGACACCCCTGCAGGGATTTGAACTTTCGAAAGCCGTGCCCGCGGTTATGGGCAGATGGGAATTTGTTAACGTCCGGTTGTAGAAAACCCGAAGTTGACCTTAATTAAAATACATCAACCGCGTGTGTAACCGTGATGGTCTCTTCTCGGCGGAGTCCGAGAAGTGAACACGGTGTTGGAGTTATGCTTGACGTAGGTTGCTATAGGATCACTTCTTGATCATACCTTTATCGACCGTGCTTTGCCTTCTCTTCTCGCTCTCATTTGCGTATGTTAGCCACCATATATGCTAGTCGCTTGCTGCAGCTCCACCTCATACCTTTACCTTACCCATAAGCTTAAATAGTCTTGATCTCGCGGGTGCGAGATTGCTGAGTCCCTGTGGCTCACAGATACTTCCAAAACCAGTTTGCAGGTGCCTATGTTACCGTGCAGATGACGCAACCAAGCTCAAGGAGGAGCTCGATGAAGATCTTGCCCTTTGTGTTGTTTCGTTCCAGTTGATCAGTAGTGGAGCCCAGTTGGGGTCGATCGGGAACCTTTGTCGCATTTGGGGTTCTTCTTTTATTTTGGTTCCGTAGTCGGACCTTGATTGTATCTGGATGATGTAATGCTTTATTCATGTAATTGTGTGAAGTGGCGATTGTAAGCCAACTATGTATCTCTTTCCCTTATGTATTACATGGGTTGTGTGAAGATTACCTCACTTGCGACATTGCTTTCAATGCGGTTATGCCTCTAAGTCGTGCTTCGACACGTGGGAGATATAGCCGCATCGAGGGCGTGACATCAATAACAAGTGAAAAATTCATAGGCATTTCCTGAAGTCGACTAGTATTACCAATCCTTTGACATTCATCACAAGATAAGACAAACTTACGAGCATCTTTGAAGAGAGTAGGCCAATAAAAACTAGATTGCAATACCTTATGTGCAGTTCTATCTCCAGCATGGTGTCCTCTGTAAGCCTCGGAGTGACACTTGCGTAGGATCTGTTCCTGTTCATGCTCAGGTACACAACATCTAATAACACCATCTACTCCTTTATAAAGATGTGGGTCATCCCAAAAGTAATGTCTTAAATCATAGATTTTTTTCTTTTGCTGGTATGTGAAACTAGGTGGTATAATTTTAGCAATAATGTAATTTGCATAATCAGTATACCATGGAGTATTACGAAAAGCATTTATGACAGCTAATTTATCATCAGGGAAGCTATCATCAATAGACAGTGGATCATCATGAACATTTTCTAACCTAGACAAGTTGTCTGCAACAGGGTTCTTAGCTCCCTTTCTCTCAATAATATGCAAATCAAATTCTTGTAACAAGAGAACCCATCTAATAAGTCTAGGTTTAGCATCTTTCTTTTCCATAAGATATTTAATGGCAGCATGATCAGTGTGAACAGTTACTTTGGAATCAACAATATAGGATTTGAACTTATCACAAGCAAAAACAACTGCCAAAAATTCTTTTTCAGTAGTAGCGTAATTTTTCTTGGCATTGTCTAGAGTTTTACGAGCATAATGAATAACATTCAATTTCTTATCAACTCTTTGCCCTACAATGGCACCAACAGCATAATCACTAGCATCACACATAATTTCAAAGGGTAAATTCCAATCAGGTGGCTAAACAATAGGTGCAGAAATTAGGGCTTTCTTAAGTATTTCAAATGCTTCTACACAATCATCATCAAAAACAAAAGGAACATCTTTTTGCAAGATATTAGTGAGAGGCCTAGAAATTTTAGAGAAGTCTTTAATAAACCTCCAACAGAACTAGCATGACCAAGGAAACTTCTTATACCTTTGATATCTTTAGGACACGGCAGTTTTTCAATAGCATCTACTTTAGCTTTATCAACTTCAATACCTCTTTCAGAAATTTTATGCCCTAAGACAATACCTTCATTAACCATAAAGTGGCACTTCTCCCAATTCAAGATGAGTTTTTTTCTTTGCATCTCTGCAAAACTCGATCAAGGTTGCTTAAGCAATCATCAAAAGAAGTTTTGTAAACGGAGAAATCATCCATGAAAACCTCCACAATCTTTTTACAAAAGTCTGAGAATATAGAAGTCATACATCTTTGAAAGGTAGCAGGTGCATTGCATAAACCAAAAGGCATACGTCCATAAGAAAAGGTACCAAAAGGGCAAGTAAAAGTTGCCTTTTCCTGATCATCTTTTGACACAAGTATTTGAGAGAAACTAGAATAACGATCTAGAAAGCAAAAATGTGTATGTTTCAATAGTCTTTCTAGCATTTGATCTATAAGGTAAAGGGTAGTGATCTTTTCTAGTAGCTTTATTTAATTTGCAGAAATCAGTTACCATTTTAAAACCTGTAACAATTCTTTGTGGAAGCAATTCATTCTTATCATTAGGAACAACATTAATATCTCCCTTCTTAGGGACATAATGAATAGGACTTACCACTTACTACCAGCAATAGGATAAATTATACCTGCTTCCAGAAGCTTCAATATTTCATTTCTTACCACTTCTTTCATCTAGGATTTAACCGGCGTTGATGATCAACAACTGGTTTAGCATCGGGCTCCAAATTAAATTTGTGCTGACATAGAGTGGGACTTATGCCCTTAAGATCATCAAGAGTATATCCAATAGCGACATGGTGCTTCTTCAAAGTTTTCTATAATTTCTTTTCTTCATGCTCTGAAAGGTTAGCACTAATAATAACAGGATATATCTTCTTTTCATCAAGATAACCATATTTCAAAGTATCAGGTAATTGTTTAAGCTCAAACACGGGATCACCCTTGGGTGGAGGAGGATCCCCAAGGATTTCAACAGGCAAATTGTGTTTCAAAATAGACCCTTGATTAAAGAATATTTCATCTATTTCCCTTCTTTCATTCATAAACATATCATTTTGATGGTCTAGCAAATATTGTTCTAAAGGATCAGTAGGAGGCACGGCAATAGAAGCAAGACCAATAATTTCATCCTTACTAGGCAATTCTTTATCATCGGGTTGTCTACAAAATTTAGAGAAATTAAAATCATGAGGCATATCCCCTAAACCAACAGTAACAATATCTTTCTTGCAGTATATCTTAGCATTAACAGTGTTCAAGAAAGGTCTACCAAATATAATGGGACAAAAATCATCTTGTGGGGAACCAAGAACAAGAAAATCAGTAGCGTATTTAATTTTCCCACAGAAGACTTCAACATCTCTAACAATCCCAATTGGTGATATAGTATCTCTATTGGCAAGCTTAATAGTAACATCAATATCTTCTATCTCAGTAGGTGCAATATCATTCATGATTTCTTGGTATAAGGTATAAGGTATTGCACTCACACTAGCACCCACATCACATAAGCCATGATAACAATGATCTCCTATTCTAATAGAAACAACAGGCATGCCAAAAACAGGTCTATGTTTATCTTTAGTATTAGTTTTAGCAATCCTAGCAGCTTCATCACAGAAATAAATAACATGCCCATCAATATTATCGACCAAGAGATCTTTAACCATAGCAATACTAGGTTCAACTTTAATTTGCTTAGGGGGTGTAGGTGTTCTAATAAAACTCTTACGAACCACAGTTGAAGCTTTAACATGATCATTTATTCTAACAGGAAAAGGTGGTTTCTCAATATAAGCAGTAGTAACAATAGGATAAACATTATAGGTAATAGTTTCTTCTACAACTTTAATAGGTTCTACTACTTTAACTTATATGGGAGGATGAAATTTAAACCACTTCTCCTTAGGGAGATCAATATGAGTAGCAAATGATTCACAAAAAGAAGCTACTATCTCAGAGTTAATTCCATATTTAGTGCTAAAATCACGAAAAGCATCAGTATCCATAAAAGATTTAACACAATCAAACTTAAGGTTTATACCTGACTCCTTACCATCGTCAAGTTCCCAATCTTCAGAGTTACGTTTAATTCTTTCCAATAAATCCCATTTGAATTCAATAGTCTTCATCATAAAAGAACCATTACAAGAAGTATCGAGCATGGGTCGATCAGTATGAGAAAGTCGAGCATAAAAATTCTGAATAATAATTTCTCTTGAGAGCTCATGATTGGGGCATGAATATAACATTGACTTAAGCCTCCCCCAAGCTTGAGTGATACTTTATCCTTCATGAAGCCAAAAATTATATATATAATTCCAATCATGATGAACCAGATGCATAGGATAAAACTTCTAATGAAATTCCAATTTCAATTGGTTGTAGTTCCATGATCAAATATCATCACATAGCCTAAACCATGTCAATGACTTTCCCTTCAAAGATAAAGGGAAGACCTTATTCTTGACAACATCCTCAGGCATACATGTAAGCTTAAATAATCCACAAACTTCATCCACATAGATTAGGTGCATATCGGGATGTAATGTTCCATCTCCTGCATAAGGATTAGCTAGCAGTTTCTCTATCATACCCGAAGGAACTTCATAATAAATATTTTCAGTAGGTGCATTAGGTTGAGGAGAAACTCTTTGTTCTTTCGGTCGAGGTGAAGATACCCCGAACAAGCCCCTCAAAGGATTATTTTCCATAGTAACAAGTGACCGTAAATTTCAGCACGCTATATAAATGTTTCCTTACCAAAGGTGCTTCACTCCCGACAACGGCGCTAGAAAAGAGTCTTGATGACCCACAAGTATAGGGGATCTATCATAGTCATTTCGATAAGTAAGTGTGTCAAACCCAACGAGGAGCACAAGGAAATGACAAGCGGTTTTCAGCAAGGTGTAAGCACTGAAATTATCGGTATCAGATAGTTTTGTGATAAGATAATTTGTAATGGGTAACAAGTAACAAGAGTAACTAAGATGTAGCAAGGTGGCCCAATTCTTTTGGTAGCAAAGGACGAGCCTGGACGAACTCTTATATAAAGCAAAGCGCTCCTGAGGACACATGGGAATTACTATCAAGCTAGTTTTCATCATCCTCATATGATTCACGTTCGTTACTTTGATAATTTGATATGTGGGTGGACTGGTGCTTGGGTGTTTTCCTTCCTTGGAAAAAGCCTCCCACTTATGATTAACCCCTCTCGCAATCGTTCGCAACTACGAAAGAAGAATTAAGGTAAACCTAACCATAGCATGAAACATATGGATCCAAATCAGCCCTTTAAGAAGCAACGGATAAACTAGGGTTTAAGCTTTTGTCACTCTAGCAACCTATCATCTACTTATTAATTCCCAATGCCTTCCCCTAGGCCCAAATCATGGTGAAGTGTCATGTAGTCCACGTTCACATAACACCACTAGAGGATAGACATCATACATCTCATCAAAATATTGAACGAATACCAAATTCACATGATTACTTATAACAAGACTTCTCCCATGTCCTCAGGAACAAACATAACTACTCAAAAGGCATATTCATTCATAATCATAGGAGTATTAATTATCATTAAGGATTTGAACATATGATCTTCCATTGGATAAACCAACTAGCATCAACTACAAGGAGTAATCAACACTACTAGCAACCAACAGGTACCAATCTGAGGTTTTCACTACTAGGAAAAGGGCTATAGATGGGATGGACACTAATGGCGCACTGTACATGTGGTGCACCATTACTAAATACTAATGACGCACCACATCCCACGGTGCGCCATTAGTAAAAAAAAATTAATTTTTTCAAAACTACTAATGGCGCACGAAGGGCGTGGTGCGCCATTACTATGTTGACATAGTAATGGCGCACCACACCCACCGTGCGCCATTAGTAGTTTTGAAAAAAAAATAAAAAAAAATAAAAAAAATTTGTTAGTAAAGGCGCACCTGTGGACAGTGGGTGTGGTGCGCCATTAGTAGTTTAACTATCAATGGCGCACCACCCCACGGTGCGCCATTACTAACATGGCCCAAAAGTTCCCGAATGCACCCCCCTGTGGATCGCCTTTTCAGTTTTAAAAAAGATAAAAGAAAATGATGGAAATGTCAAAAAAATAAAAGAAAATAAGTTTCCCACGTGATATGTGGGCTAATTGTTGGGAAAATTTACAAATATGAATTTCGACTTTATTTGCAAAATCTCTCTAGAAATTTGTAAAATGGGCATAACTTTTGCATACGAACTCGGATGAAAAAGTTTTTTATATGAAAAATCATCTACTCGAAAAGTTACATCCAAATTTAACGGGGAGAACCCCGTTAAACATTTTTAAAATCCCCAAAAACCTAACAGAAAAAAAGTTAGACACCAGGGCATGCCTGAGGGGCCGGGCTTGCCCAGGTGGGTTGTGCTCACCTCGAGGCCCATCTTCGCGTGAAACCAATGCCAAAAAATCCTATAAATAGAGAAACCATCAGAAATAACCTAGGTCAGAAGATCCGCCGTTGCAAGCATCTGTAGCCATGAAAAACCAATCTAGACCCCGTTCTGGCACTCTGCCAGAGGGGGAGATCATCACCGGTGGCTATCTTCATCATTATGGCGGCCACCATGATGAGGAGGGAGTAGTCCACCCTCGGGGTTGAGGGTTTGTACCAGTAGCTATGTGTTTAATCTCTCTCTCTCTCTCTCTCTCTCGTGTTCTTGAGATGTCACGATCTTGATGTATCGCGGGCTTTGTTAATATAGTCGGATCATGTGGTGTTTTCCCCTCTCTATCTTTTGATGAATTGAGTTTCCCCTTTGAGATTTCATTATATCGGATTGAACTATTTTATGGATTTGAGAACACTTGATGTATGTCTTGCTATGAATACCCATGGTGACAATGGGGTATCATATCGATTCACTTGATATGTGTTTTGGCACTCAACTCACGGATTCCCGAGGTGACATTGGGGTGATCTATGCATAGGAGTTGATGCACGTTCTCTTATTTGTTTCTCTAGTAGAAATCTTGGGGCACTCTTTGAGGTTCTTTGTGTTGAATTGAGTATTATGAATCTAAAATTGTTTGATGCATATCGTATAATCAACTCATAGATACTCACGGTGACATTGGGGTATCTAGGTGACATTAGAGTTAGTTGATGTGTATCATATGGTGTTATTTTAGTACGAACTCTTGGATAGATCGAACGAAAAGAATAGCTTTGTGTTATTTTAGTACGCACTCTTGAATAGATCGAACGAAAAGAATAGCTTTGAGGTGGTTTTGTACCCTACAAACAATTTCTTCTTATGTTCTCCGCTAGATAAGAACTTTGGAGTGATTCTTCCTCGCACATTGAGGGATGGTTATGTGATTCAAGTAGATTAGCATTGTTGAGAGATTGCACTAGCAAAAGTACGGAGCGTAGGCCTCATTTTCAAGCATTGCAATACCATTTGTGCTCCATTTTATCAATTGCTACCTTGCTGTTTTTTATTGTTCCTATCACAAAAATCAATATTGAATATCATTACTACGCTTTTATTACCATGTCTTCACCAAACTTGTGCACCTATTCAATTTACCACTGTATTTTGGTGTGTTGGGGACAGAAGAGACTTTTTATTATTTGGTTGCAGAATTATTTGAGAGAGACCGTCTTTATCCTACACCTCCCACGGATTGATAAACCTTAGGTCATCCACTTGAGGAAAAATTGCTACTGTCCTACAAAACTTTGTGCTTGGAGGCCCAACACGAGTCTACAATAATAAAGTTGTGTAGTAGACATCACAGCCATCCGACTCATCGTCAGCAGATTTATTCCTCACAATTCTTTGGATCAAGTCAATATCTGACCATTTTTTTGTTAACGTACTAAATAGGAAAAAAATTATTAATGTCTTTCCTTCCGTGGCAAGAACTCCAAAAACATTCACGCCTTCATTCTTAAACCCAAATATTGAAGACACGTCGGCCGATTGAAGTGAAATAAGACCTTTACTGCCAGATTCTTCTTGTATCATGAATTGCTCGTGTTAAAACCTTTTATCATAAAATGCAGAAAAAATCTCTCATTTTTAATGATGGAATGACCAACATCTCTCGCAAGGTTGTTTTGTAGAACCTAAATCATTGAGCGGTTGTCAATTTCTCAACGAGACTTATCCACTTCTCTATGGAACATGGAATCACACCATCGATGTTCATAGTGCATGCCAAAAAAAATTAACCTAGTAATATATGTAACTATGCAATGCCACGAGTAGAAACTGTACGGGGCGGAAAAATTTCACCTTGAACTGGGCGACATACGGCGAGCAGTGGTTGTGGCAGAGGGAAATTGGTTAGCCCTATGTTGGCAAGATGCGCCAACAGCTATTGGGCGTCCCGAGACCAGCAGCGAGGAACAGCGTGGACGTCACTCGGACAAGGCCGCCTTGCGGCAACAGTGAGGTGATGCACGGCAGTGGGTGATGAAGGGCACGTTGCCACGAAGGGTGATGAAGGGCACGGGGCGGCATACAAGGGGCGAGTGGGGGTTGGGTTTCGCCGTGCGTGGCGGTATACGGCGATGAAAAGGAAAAAACATACGAAACGGCGTGGGCGACGACTAGGCCGGCCCGATACCGCCCACCCTCGATGCCATTCAATGCCGCCAGCAGGGCGTTGAACGCCCCACACTTATGATTATCTCCGTGAAAATACACACAACCGGGCCGCCGCGAGGTGTTCTCGTTCGCAAAGTCATGAAACGATGTCGGGTTTTTTTCACATGTTGTAGTGTCCAACACAAGCACTCATGCAAAATTTTGGTGCATTTTGATAGTCGATGCATTTCCTATGATTTTCTCCATGAAAATACACAAAAACGGTCTCCGGACGTGACGCAACGTCCGTTCGTACTCCGATTACATTGAAATTTTGCATGGGGGCGGTGAAGGTCACTCACAGGCTCATGCAAAAGTTGGGTACAATAGGTCCATGTCAACATGTAGTTGCCGTACCACACACAGGTACCGGTTAGGGGGGCGGGAAGCCGTGAGGTGTTCTCTTTTGCAAAGTCATGAAACGGTACCTTTTTTGACATGCTACAGTGCCAACACAAGCACACATGCAAAATTTCGGTGTGTTTCGACAATCATTACATTTCCTACGATTTTCTTTGTGAAAATACACAAAAAGGTCTCTGAACATGACGCAACGTCCATTCGTACTCCGATTCTGTTAAAATTTTGCGTGGGGGCGGTGAAGATCACTCACACGTGCATGAAAAATTTGGGTACAATACGTCCATGTCCACATTAGTTGCCGTACAACCCACATGTATCGGTTAGGGGGGACGGGCAGCCGCAAGGTGTTCTCTTTTGAAAAGTCATGAAATGGTGCCATTTTTTCACATGCTACAGCGTCCAGCACAAACACACATGCGAAATTTTGGTGTGTTTTGATAGTCGATGCATTTCCTATGATTTTCTCCGTGAAAATACACCAAAACGGTCTCTGGACGTGGCACAACTTCCCTTTTTAGGCAACGATTTCCTACATTTATTTATGCAATTGCCAGCGCGCGCGGCGCACACAGGCGGGCCACGAAGGCAAGCCACGACGAACACTAGGGCTCCATTTGTGGCGCACACAGGCAGGCCCATGAAGAAAAACCACGGCAGCCACCGCCCAAACTGCTAGTAGTTTAGTCCCATTTTGCTTCTGGTCACGCTTATTCACCCGTTTAAATACCGTCCTTTGCATACAATGTTGAATCCTTTAGTGTGGCAGCCTTTCCTTGGTATGCTATTGTAAATGGCATACAATGTTGAATCCTTTAGTGTGGCAGCCTTTCCTTGGTATGCTATTGTAAATGATGCTCTGGCACTTCAAAATCATGGAGTGTCACAACAAAAATTTACATTAGTCTTCTGAGGTAAATCCGTCCACACAACAGGATTTTTAATCATGTGTTTTTGTTGATATTTACAAATTCAATGCACGGACAGAAAATTTAATGCGCTGATCGTCTCAAGGCATCCGCCCGTTCCAGTTTCATTCGAAAATAACTACCCCGCACCTCCGCAATTTCGCTAGTATACAAAATCAATCAAAAATTGTTGCATCATTGCACGGGTATACTTACCTAGAAGGGATGATGTACATGTTGCTTTGCTTGTTGATAAATTCAACAAGTAAAGCAACACCTACACCATCTAGATCTGTATACATGTAATATAAAGCAATAATAACTGGATGGTGTAATCTTATGTGACTATTTAAACCACTACATATGAGTCTCCATAATCAATGTGGTACTAAAATCATTTATAAAAAGATATTAGCCTACAGTGGCCAGAAAAGGCGCGCGCACGGGCCATGCAGTGGCGACCTTCGTATGTGCACCGCTACAAGCACCAACCGCCGGGAGTGCTTTATTTTTAGTCCCACATTGCTAATATTGATGATGAATCATGGGTTTAAATAGCTGCATTCGTATATGACATCAAGTCCTTAATCGTGGCAGCCCTACCTCACTATGCTTATGCAGGTTCTGCTTTGTCACTCCACAATCGTTGTGGAGTGAGACAGCATAACCTGCATCAGTGTTGTGAGGTATGTCTGTCCACGTTGAAGGACATTTTATACGTTAGAGGGAGGGTTTTTTCGACATCCTTCAAATGGACCCAATTTTTTCGTAGGTTTGTACAGTCATGGAAAGCAAACATGCCAAGTTCCGGGCCATTTTGAACCTACGAGAATTTTCTATGATTTTCCCGACTCTGAAACTGTAAAACACTCCCCGTACATGATGCGGCATAGGTATGTTGTCGGAAGACGATGCAATTTTGCGTGGGGTCCTACGGTGGGCATGCCTACCTTCTCGCAAAACTTGGGGTCCTTCTGAAGATGATCAACAAATGACCTTTCTCTGCGCACGCCGTTCTGGTAGGAGCGAAGGGCCCCATCCCGAGGGAGGAATTTTTCGACATCCTTCAAATGGACCCAATTTTTTTATAGGTTTGTACAGTCGTGGCAAGCAAGCATGCCAAGTTTCATGCCATTTCGAACCTCTGAGAATTTTCTACGATTTTCTCGGCTCTAAAACTTAAAACACTCCCTAGACGTGACGCGACATGAGTATGTTGTCAGAACACAATGAAATTTTGCCTGGGGTCCTACGGTGGGCATTCCTACCCTCTCGCAAAACTTGGGATCGTTCTCAAGATGACCCAAAAAATGACCATTCTCTACGCACGCCGTTCTGGTAGGGAGCGAAGGCCCCATCCCGAGGGAGGTTTTTTTTTACATCCTTCAAATGGATCCAAATTTTTTCATAGGTTTTAGCAGTCATGGCAAGCAAGCATGCCAAGTTTTGGGGCTTTTCAAACCTCCGAGAATTTTCTATGATTTTCCCGTCTCTGAAACCGAAACACACTCCCTAATAAACGCATATATTAAATTATTAATTTTTCTCATATACATACTATAAAAATATTGCACACTAATACTACAATTCATAAAAAGGAGTTTACATACAACGTAAAACTCATTAAAGTACACATAAAACTTGGCAACTTACAAAGTATAAATCATTTCGTAATTAAAAATAATGTATGTACATATATACAAATTATAAAGTATAAAAATAGATAAATTATTACGTGAGTGGGGCCACTAACGGTGTGCGTGCAAGCGGTCGATGGCGCTCGCACCTTATGAGGCTCATTAACGGCGCGTGTGGATGCGGTCGACGGGGCTCGCACCTTATGAGGCTCATAAACAACGCGCATGGGCCGGCCTAGACGATGCGGGGCGGGAGGGGCAGGGGGATAGCCGAGAAGCGCGGGGAGGCTTGTTAAGTCCCACCTCGCCCGCCGAAGGAGCTGCACACCGGCTTAAATAGCCGCGTTCGTACAGCGAGATAAGGTAACTAATAATAATGTCATGATATATTTGATTTGACTTTACACAACTGTCGTTCTATGACAGGTGTGTGAGGTCAAATCAGATATATAATGACATTACTACTAGCTGGGTTTTTTCTACACCCTACACCAAACTCAATTTTTTTCCGGGTCACGTCACACCATTCATCGCCAAGTTTCGTGCCTTATGAACGCTCCATTATTTTGCATGGGTTTTGTTGCCCTTGAAACCACTCAACGTAGAAACACACACATATATATATACTGCTATAAATATATATTTACAAACATACTATAAATATTGAAATGTGTGTAAAAATATACTATAAATATATTTAACAATATACTATAAATATATTACTATACGTACTATAAAATGGACTTTGCATAAAACATACATCTGATGAAGTCTAATTCATTTCATAGTAAAAATGTATTTTAAATCATCTTATTTTTTTATCATTGACACGTACATAAATATAACTCATTACACTAAAACAATATGGTCATAAAAATCAATAATACTTCTATTTTATTTTATTTTATTTTTTAAAACAAAATAAAACAATTCAAAACAAATTTGCATGCACGCTAATATTTCTTACATTTTATCTTTTTGGAATTAAAAAACAAATGTTGCCCTGGGCGGCAACAAACGCCCCCTTTAGGCCCGTCGGGGCGGCCTGACACAAGCGGCCCAAATGGAGCTCGCCTGCCGACCGAAATTTAAGTTTAGTCCCACCTCGCCTAGCAGAGCTCGCCCGCACATACTAGAAAGACTATTCAAACATACACATTTTCACTTTCTAGATGGTTATTCTGATTTCTCTCAAATACATATGTCAAAAGAGGATCAGGAAAAAACCACTTTTACTTGTCCTTTCAGTACTTTTGCTTATAGACATATGCCTTTTGGTTTATGCAATGCACCTGCTACCTTTCAAATATGTGTGACTGATATATTCTCTGACTTTTGTGAAAAGATTGTTGAGGTTTTCATGGATGATTTCACCGTTTACGAAACTTGTTTTGATGATTGCTTAAGCAACCTTAATCGATTTTTGCAGAGATGCGAAGAAACTAATCTTGTTTTGAATTGGGAGAAGTGCCACTATATGGTTAATTAAGGTATTTTCTTGGGGCATAAAATTTCTGAAAGGTATTGAAGTTGATAAAGCTAAAGTGATGCAATTAAAAAAATGTCGTGTCCTAAAAATATCAAAGGTATAAGAAGTTTCCTTGGTCATGCTGGTTTCTATATGAGGTTTATTAAAGACTTCTCTAAAATTTCTAGGCCTCTCATTAATCCCTTATAAAAAGATGTTCCTTTTTTTATGATGATTGTGTAGAAGCATTTGAAATACTTAAGAAAGTCGTGATCTCTGCACCTATTGTTCAGCCACCTGATTGGAATCTACCCTTTGAAATTATGTGTGATGCTAGTGATTATGCAGTTGGTGATGTTCTAGGACAAAGAGTTGATAAAAAATTAAATGTTATCCAATATGCTAGTAAAACTCTAGACAGTGCCCAGAGAAATTATGCTACTACTGGAAAGGAAATTTTAGCAGTTGTATTTGCTTGTGATAAGTTCAGACCTTATATTATTGATTCCCTAGTAACTGTTCACACTAATCATGTTGCTGTTAAATATCTTATGGAAAAGAAATATAATAAACCTAGACTTATTAGATGGGTTCTCTTGCTACAAGAATTTGATTTGCATATTATTGATAGAAAGGGAGCTGAGAACCCCGTTGCAGACAACTTGTCTAGGTTAGAGAATGTTCTTGATGACCCACTGCCTATTGATGATAGCTTTTCTAATGAACAATTAGCTATCATAAATGCTTCTCATACTGATCCATGGTATGCTGATTATGCTAATTACATTGTTGCTAAATTTATACCACCAATTTCACATACAAGCAAAAGAAAAAGTTTTTCTATGATTTAAGACATTACTTTTGGGATGACTCACACCTTTATAAAGAAGGAGTAGATGGTGTTACTGGACGTTGTGTACCCGAGCATGAATAGGAACAGATCCTACGCAAGTGTCACTCCGAGGCCTACGGAGGACACCACGCTAGAGATAGAACTGCACATTAGGTATTGCGATCCGGTTTTTATTGGCCTACTCTATTCAAAGATGCTCGTAAGTTTGTCTTGTCTTGTGATGAATGCCAAAGAATTGATAATATTAGTAGACGTCCGGAAATGCCTATGAATTATTCACTTGTTATTGAACCATTTGATGTTTGGGGCTTTGATTATATGAGACCTTTTCCTTCCTCTAATGGGTATACACATATTTTAGTTGTTGTTGATTACGTTACTAAGTGGGTAGAAGCTATTCCAACTAGTAGTGTTGATCATAACACTTCTATTAAGATGCTTAAAGATGTTATTTTTCCGAGGTTTGGAGTCCCTAGATATTTAATAACTGATGATGGTTCACATTTTATTCCTGGTGCTTTTCGTAAAATGCTTGCTAAGTGTTATGTTAATCATAGAATTGCATCTCCATATCATCCTCAGTATAGTGGTCAAGTAGAATTGAGTAATAGAGAGATTAAATTTATTTTGGAAAAGAGTGTTAATGGATCTAGAAAGAATTGGTCCAAGAAACTTGATGATGCATTATGGGATTATAGAACTGCATATAAAAATCCTATGGGTATGTCTCCGTATAAAATGGTTTATGCAAAGGCTTGTCACTTACCTCTTGAACTAGAACATAAGGCATATTGGGCTATTAAAGAGCTCAATTATTATTTCAAACTTGCCGGTGAGAAGAGGTTATTTGGAATTAGCTCGCTTGATGAATGGAGAACCCAAGCCTATGAGAATGCCAAGTTGTTTAAAGAAAATGTTAAAAGATGGCATGACAAAAAGATACAAAAGTGTGAGTTTAATGTAGGTGATTGTGTTTTGCTATACAACTCTCGTTTAAGATTTTTTTGCAGGAAAAATTCTCTCAAAATGGGAAGGTCCTTACATTATCGAGGAGGTCTATCGTTACGGTGCCATCAAAATGAACAATGTCGAAGGCAAAAATCCGAAGGTGGTAAACGGTCAAAGAATCAAACATTATATCTCAGATAATCCCATAAATGTCGAAACCAATATAATTCACATCGGAACACTGAAGGAGTACATAAGGGACACTTTCCAGAATGTTTTAGACTCCAAAAAGGAATAGGTATGTGGTACGGTAAGTAAACCGACTCCAAAACTGTTCTAATTGCAGTTTTTCTCTGTTTTGGAATATTTAAAAAAATAGGAAAATAAAAAGTAGTCCGAAAGAGAAACGAGGCATCCACGAGGGTGGAGGGCATGCCCTACCCCCCTGGGCGCACCCCCCTACCTCGTGGCCAACTCGTATGCCCTCCGGACTCCGTTTTCTTGCAAAATACTTCTTTTGGTCGGTAGAAGTTCATTATATAATCTACCGAAACTTTTGACCATCGTACCACGATGAAATCCTTTGTTTTTGTTTCAAGCTTTTTTTTGACAGATTTAGATCACCATGACGTCTCCAAGCACCCCCAAGGACAAGTTTCCGAGAAGGTCATCAACCCTTACCTCGCGGAGGTGCTGCAAAACCCTCAAACCATTGAGATGTGTGAGGGGGTGCTACACATCCCTGAAGTTAAGGGACCAAAGAGGACCGGAAGTGTGGAGACAAAACTTGAAGCGATGGAGCAACAAGTACTCAAGTGCCAAGGTGTCGTGGAATTGTCACGTCAGATGTCCTTAGTGTCAGGACTTAGTCGCGAGGCCAATGCATCTATGTGGTAGCTTGAGAGGGGTTGGGCGGAATCGAGAGACGCAACACAAGACAGGGATTTAGACAGCTTCGGGCCCCGGGAAACATCATCCGGTAATAGCCCTACATGCTATTTGTGGCTAGGTCTCATTACGATCATGAGGGAGTCGCCGTAAGCCGGCTCTCCTCCTTGTGTCTAGCCCTAGATATTGTTTCTTGTTGCTTGTCCCTCTTTGGGGAGCCCTGCCCCTCCTTATATAAGTTAGAGGGGCGGTTTACATGTGGAGTCCAAATAGGATTAGGACTAGCCTATCTTCTACTAAAAGCCGGATACAAGTCCGGGTCTTGATTCCTTGTAAGGGAGATATTCCTCACGCCTTTCCTCTTAAGCCGGCCTATCATAACGTAAGCCGGCCTATCATAACGTAAGCCGGCCTTCTGGGCCTTGAGCCTCCTGGGCCCCCGGGTCTTGTCGCTCCTCTGATCCTCTTGCCAGGTCATCCATAAGTCGCCAGGATCGGGCGGGTCACTTAGTGTGTCGTCCAGTCAGGGCGGGTCATTTAGTGAGTCGCCAAGTCCGGCCAGGTTATACTTCCGGCCGGGTTACACCGCGGGGTATATCCCCGACATAAGCCCCCAAGTTTAGCTTGGTTTTATCCATGGTAAACTTATGCTACAAAATAAACACAAGAACAAATTTGACAGGTTGTGCTCCGGGTTATGAATTCTTGTAAACCGGAACCTGAACATCCTTAAGTCCTTGTGATTTCCTTCTTCTAGAAAATCCGGGTCAATAGACCAGCTTCACAATCAATTTGCTTGTATAAGAAATATTGTAAACAAATAATCCATTTGAGTCGGCTTCCAAAGCGCCGGCTTTTAAAAATATAGGTCTTGAAATACTCATCTGATTTTCAACCGGCTTAAAGATGTAGATCTTGCCGAGTTATAATTTCCAAAATCTCCGGGTTATAAAAGACTGATGATGTCGAGTCATAATTGTTGTTGACACTAGGTCATGTAATTGATCTTCCTGATTTACTCAAAGCTGAGAATTTTGAAGATGTTCCCTCTTTTATATGCATAATACCTGTATCCCCCAAGTCTTAAGAGGAGAACATAATGATAACTTAAGAGTTGCTTCAATATAAGTGTTGCAACCTTGAAGAAATCCGGGTTATTCATCTCAATCATTAGTCATAAAACTGAATATTCCACATATGTGGCCCCCAAGTGTCGGGTTGTCATGCTTGCAGCAACCTGGGACTTGTAATTGCCTTATGCTCATAAAATTTCAACCAGTGTAGCCCCCAAGGGCCGGGTCATTATGCAATAATGAGCAGGGACTTCATATATACTTCATTGAAAATAACATCATATAATATAATCTCCACCATGGGGCTTGAACCCACATCCACAAGGTTAAGAGCTTTGTACTCTACCACTAAATAGTGGATCGTTCAATATATTGGATTAATGCTTGTGTACCTTGAATTTTTGACAGGAGCAATTGGTAGCCCCCAAGGGTCGGCTCAGTACGATGTGATGAGTCGGGTCTTCAATGAGGTGAGCAAAAATTGCCTTTGCATTAGCCCCCAAGTGTCATGGTGCATGCTTGCAGCGACATGAGACTTGAATATTTGATGTAACCTCAATTTAAATAATGTAGCCCCCAAGTGCCGGGTCGTAAGCCTGCAGCGACTCAGGGCTATTCCTTCCATTGTAGAATAAATCATATCCATTAATAAAATAATAGCCATTGCGCTGAAGCGACTTTGAAGACCTCCATCATAATATTGGCTATTGATAACCATAATAAGAATCCAGCCATGTTGGCTATTAAGGATTTGAATAATATAATCTGGTATGAAAACTTCAATCATTCAATATAATCATGAAAATCTTCAAGCTTCACGAGAAAATCGAGCACCTCCAGGCCCAGATCTATGACCTATGAAACCAAAATTGTGAGTATGAATATAGATTCAAGAGGATGAGTTTGGCTGCAGATTTGAGGATCCCAGAGACTCGTTCATCTTTCTATGATGGTGATCCTATGCCTTGGAAGATGGACGACAAGCCTACATCATCAACAACCCCATCATCATCACATGTGAAGAAAGAGACATAAACACATGGGTATGGGCACTCCCCTTTGCAATTTCCAAGCTTGGGGGAGGTGCCCCGGTATCGTATAACCATCACACTTCTATCTTTATCGTTACTTTGATCCTTTTGGTTATATCTTGATCTAGTAGAATAAAGTTTTAGTATGATCTAGCTTTGAGTTTTTTTTATCTCTATCTATGTAATCGAGTCCATGAGTTATATATAATAAAGAGTAGTTTTGAGTTGAGGGCTTTGCTATCTTGCTATGATCTTGAGGGAATTAAAGAAAGAGTAAAAAGAAATAAAAAAGATCATATTGGTCTTATGGAGAGTAATGACTTCACATGTAAAGAGTATGATGAATGAAAGTTGTTGAGAGTTAACAAACATAGTTTTGGTCATCGTTGCAATTAATAGGAAGTAATAAAGAAAGAGAGGTTTTCACATATAAATATACTATCTTGGACATATTTTATGATTGTGAGCACTCATTAAACTGTGACATGCTAAAAAGTTGATGTTCGACAAGGAAGACAATGTAATGGGTTATGTTTTCTTATATCCTAAGAAGTTATATTCTCATGGATCATCCAACATGTTGAGCTTGCCTTTACCCCTTATGCTAGACAAATTATTTGCATCAAGTAGAGATACTACTTGTGCTTCCAAACATCCCTAAACCCAGTTTTGCCATGAGAGTCCACCATATATACATATGGATTGAGTAAGATCCTTCAAGTACGTTGTCAATGGTGCAAGCAATAAAAGTTGCTCTCTAAATATGTATGATTTATTAGTGTGAAGAAAATAATCTTTATACGAGCTTGTGATATGGAAGAAATAAAAGCGACGGACTGCATAATAAAGGTCCCTATCACAGGTGGCAATATAAAGTGGCATTCTTTTGCATTAAGATTTTGTGCATCCAACCATAAAAGGGTATGACAACCTCTGCTTCCCTCTGCGAACTGCCTATCTTTTATTTTTATCTTCTACCCTCATACAAGAGTCATGGTGATCATCACCTTCCTTTTTACACTTTTATCTTTAGGCAAGCACTATGTGTTGGAGAGATCCGAATATATATATCCACTCGGATATAGGTTTTCATAAAGTATTATTGTTGACATTACCCTTGAGGTAAAAGGTTGGCAGGCGAAACTAAAATGGACGTATCAACTCCCTATTTTGCATCATGCTTTTATATCAATATTTATTGCACTATGGGCTGTTATTACACGTTATGTCACAATACTTATGCCTTTTCTCTCTTATTTTATAAGGTTTACATGAAGAGGGATAATGTCGGCAGCTGGAATTCTGGACTGAAAAAGGAGCAAATATTAGAGACTTATTCTGCACAACTCCAAAAGCCCTGAAACTTCATGGAGATCAGTTTTGAAATATATAAAAAAATATTGGGTGAAGAAAGCACAAGAGGGGGGCCACCAGTTAGCCACGAGGGTGGAGGGCGTGCCCCCTGCCTCATGCTCCCTGGCAGGCCCCCGACGCACATCTTCTGCTATATGGTATATTTTACCCTGGAAAAAATCATAGAGAAACTTTGGGGATGAAGCGCCGCCGTCTCGAGGCGGAACGTGGGCAGGACCAATCTAGGGCTCCGGCGGAGCTGTTCTACCGGGGAAACATCCCTCGAGGAGGGGAAATCACCGCCATCGTCCTCAACATCGATCCTCATCGGGAGGGGGTCAATCTCCATCAACATCTTCACTAGCACCATCTCCTCTCAAACCCTAGTTCATCTCTTGTATCTGATCTTTGTCTCGAAACCTCAGATCGGTATCTCTGGGTTGCTAGTAGTGTTGATTACTCCTTGTAGTTGATGCTAGTTGGTTTACTCGGCGGAAGATCATGTGTTCAGATCCTTAATGCTTATTAATACCCCTCTGATTATGAGTATGAATATGATTTGTGAGTAGTTGCGTTTGTTCCTGAGGACATGGGAGAAGTCTTGCTATAAGTAATCATGTGAATTTGGTATTTGTTCGATATTTTGATGAGATGTATGTTGTCTCTCCTCTAGTGGTTTTATGTGAACATCAACTACATGACACTTCACCATTGTTTGGGCCTAGGGGATGGCATTGGGAAGTAATAAGTAGATGATGGGTTGCTAGAGTGACAGAAGCTTAAACCCTAGTTTATGCGTTGCTTTGTAAGGGGCTGATTTGGATCCATATGTTTCATGCTATGGTTAGGTTTACCTTAATTCTTCTTTCATAGTTGCAGATGCTTGCGAGAGGGGTTAATCATAAGTGGGAGGCTTGTCCAAGGAAGGACAGCACTCAAGCACCAGTCCACCCACATATCAAATTATCAAAGTAACGAACGTGAATCATAGGAGCATGATGAAAACTAGCTTGACAATAATTCCCATGTGTCCTCGGGAGCACTTTGCTTTATATAAGAGTTCGTCCAGGCTTGTCCTTTGATACAAAAAGGATTGGGCCACCTTGCTGCACCTTAGTTACCTTTGTTACTCGTTACCTATTACGAATTATTTTATCACAAAACTATCTGTTACCGATAATTTCAGTGCTGGCAGAGAATATCTTACTGAAAACCGCTTGTCATTTCCTTCTGCTCCTCGTTGGGTTCGACACTCTTACTTATCAAAACGACTACGATAGATCCCCTATACTTGTGGGTCATCAGTATGCCTCGCTCGGCTCCGGGCCGGCGGTCTTTTTGTTTGTTTCGTGTTTCTAATTTTATTAAAGCTTTTTTTTCTTTGGTTTCGTTTTTTATTTACTTTTATAATTTTCAAATTTTATTTGTTATGTAATCTATGTTTAGTGTTTTTTTCATATTTTGCATTTCAACTTTTCGATTCTTATTTAAAATAAGACAATTTTCAAAAAGGTCAAACAATTTAAACAATTATTTAATGACGTCAATTCAAACACGCGATATTTCATTCTAGTTTTCTGATATATTTTACATAATACTACAAATTAAACTTAACTAAACGAAATTACGAGAATACTTAAAACATAACTGAACGACATTTCGAAATGAATAAAAGATCCCTAAACTACTTGTCTTCGATGCTGCCGAAGTTGCCTCGTCGAAGAGGAGCTCATCCCCGTCGTCATCATTACTGATGTTGCTGTTGTCGAGGGGCACCATGGGTGCCGCGGGCGCCGCCATCGAGTCTGTCACCGTGGCGTGGTACCCGGGGAAGTCCAGCGGGTCCTCCGGGTGGCTGGCGACCGGGGCGAGATGCATGTACTCCTGCACTAGTGGGGGCGGCACTAGCATGTTCTCCGACTCCCGGATCGCCGTCAGATAGCCCGGCATGTCATCCGGGTCGCCGGCCTCCGCCGCCAACCGCCTGTACTCCGCGAGCAAATTTGGCTTTGGCTCCTGCTCCGGCTCGGGTGGAGGGGCGCGGCTGGACCCTATGTTGTCCCGCGCTACTCGGGCCTCCATGGAATGACAGTCGCCACTGTCGAGGCGGACAGAGTCACGGTCGCGGCTGTCACCCCCTCCACGGGGAGCACGCGAGCCTCACCGCGATGGAACAGGCTGTAGCCGTAGCTCTTCGAAGCCGGCAGGGTGCCGGCGACCGCTTGCATGCAGTATGGGGTGACGACGTCCTCGAGCGTCCGCCATCCCAGAGCTGGTACCACCGGGCGCGGTTGTGCTTCATGGGCAGCCGCGGGGCCGGTGTACGCCTGCAGGTGCTGCTCGTGGTCGTCGGCCAGCCTGTTCGCCCAGCCGGGATGGTTGGGGGCGTATTGGGGGTCCAGCAACTGCTCCGGTGACAACCGCGCCCGATATAGGCCGACGGCGCGCGCGAAGAGGTGGGTGCTAGGCTCGGGCACCGGCGCCACCAGCACCCCGTCGACTTTCAGCCGCCACCTCGCCGGCAGCCGCACGTCCAGTTGGGGCGAGCTCCTCCATCTCCTCTAGCGTCAGGTTGGGGCGCGCCATCACCGATGAGGGAGGGAGAGAGAGGGGCGCAAGAGGCGTGTTGTCATCGAAGGAAGGCGAGAGGGAAGGTGCGGGATGAGGTGAGCAACAACACCGTGGATGGATTTTATAACGGCGGGCGCAGGCGCGGGGTGGGTGGTGGCGATTAATGATGGTAGGCGACGGGGCGGCGTGCGCAGGCGGTTAAAGCGGTGGCGTGTGCATAAGAGCAGTCGGCGTGCGCATGCGGTCAAGTGGTGGTGTGTGAATCGGCGCTGCGCGCGGACCAACGCCGATGATGGGACTCATCGTTGCGCCGGTGTAAATGGTCTCCTGCCGTAATCTACGCCAGATTAATGTGGGTGGGAGGCGATGGTTAGAGTTAAGTATGTGCGTGGACCGCCCCTCCTTTTAACGCGGCGTACACGGGCATGTACGGGCATACAGCGAACCGTACCGCTGCGCGGCCACATACGCCGTTCGCACTGGCTTTCCCATCCTACTCTTCCTCACGACGGGGTATCTTCTAATCTACACCATTGATGTGTCCGGGGGGTTGTGCCGAAGACGAAGTGATTGTTTGGAGATGGTGAATGCGTTGAAGAAGAAGAAGAAGAAGCAAGACCTTTCTGGACACATGGCAATAGTTGAGGAGATTAAAGCTATGTTGAGCACCCGTCAGACTTGTATTACTCTTGTTAAGTGTGACCAAAACTATGTTAGTCATATTTAGAGCATCTCCAGCCGTTCGGCCCCCAGGGCGCCGAAAAAGAGCGGCCTGGGGGTGAGCCAGCGATAAAATCGGCGCTACAGGCGGTTCGGCACCCAGCCGTCGCGCCCCAGGTCGCCCCCAGGCGCCGATTTTGGCCAAGTGTTCGGCCCAATTATGTCCAAAAACGGCCCGATATCTGCGTGAATCGGTCCATATTTGGTGCGGTTCGGCGTGTTTCGGCGTGAATTTTCGCATACAAATAGAAATCAATTAGTTCGTCACATAGTTCGGCATGGTTCGCCATGTTTCGGCGTGTTTCATCACATAAATCAAATAGTTCAACAAATAGTTCAATACAAGTTATATAGTATAACAAATAAAAACTCAAGTTTCATCACACGTCATTCCCGGCCTCGCCCTTCAGCCTTCATAGGTGCTCCACCAGATCATGTTGCAGTTCTTGATGCACCTGTGGGTCTCGGATCTCCTGACACATATTGATGTAGTCAGTCCAGTTTGCCGATAGTTGGTGATCAACTTGGGCAAGAGGACCCTGCTTGTAATATGGTTCAGTGTCAAACACTGGCTCTTCCTGCTCCCTCTCAATGATGATGTTGTGCAAGATGACATAGCAAGTCATGATCTCCCACATTTGATCTTTCGACCAGGTCAGAGCAAGGAACCGGACAACAGCAAATCGAGATTGGAGCATACCAAATGCCCACTCGACATCCTTCCTGCAAGCCTCCTGAACCTTCGCAAACTAGGCATTCTTGCCTCCTGGCACAGGGTTTGAGATGGTCTTCACAAATGTCGACCATCTCGGATAGATGCCATCAGCTAGATTGTACCCCTTGTTGTACTGCCGCCCATTAACCTCGAAGTTCACCGGAGGAGAATGACCTTCAACAAGCTTGGCAAAGACTGGGGAGCACTGCAGGACGTTGATGTCATTGTGAGTTCCTGGCATCCTAAAGAAAGAGTGACAAATCCAGAGGTCCTGTGTGGCCACTGCCTCAAGTACCACACTGCAACCACTTTTGGCGCCTTTGTACAACCCCCGCCAAGCAAATGGACAGTTCTTCCATTTCCATTGCATGAAGTCGATGCTTCCAAGCATCCAAGGAAATCCTCTTGCTTCATTCTATGCTAGGATCCGAGCAGTGTCTTCCGCATTGGGTGTTTGCAAGTACTACAGTCCAAACACTGCCACCACTTCCCTGCAGAACTTGTAGAAACACTAAATGGTGGTGGACTTGGGCATGCGCCCATAATCATCGAGTGAATCACCGGGAGCTCCGTATGCAAGCATCCTCATAGATGTCGTGCACTTCTGGATCGTGGTAAATCCAAGTGTGCTGGTGCAATCCATCTTGCACTTGAAGTAGTTGTCGAACTCCTGGATAGAATTCACAATCCCAAGGAAAAGCTTTCGGCTCATACGATAACGGTGCCGAAATGTTTTCTCACCGTGCAATGGAGCGTCGGCGAAGTAGTCCGAGTAGAGCAAGCAGTAGCCTTCCAAACGATGCCGGTTCTTTGCTTTCACCCATCCAAGCGATGAGCCACCTCGTCGTGGCTTCTCAATGCTCGTGACCAGGCCAGCGAGGGCGGTGAGCACCATGAGATGCTCCTGCTCCTGGACGTCGGCTTCGGCTTCCTCCTCCAGCAACACCACGAGCGCCTCCTCATCTTCGGAGTCCATCACCGGGCTGGGAAATTCACCGAACACCTTGCGGGTGAGGTGGGCAAGCCCACCGGTGCACAGGCCATGCGTGTACGAAACGCCAGAAAAGGTGCCTGGACGACGGCGAAGAGGCTACCTCGGCGAAACCCCTTCTTTTTCCCGGCGGGAAATGGTCTACCTAGCTGCGGTGGGCGGTGGACGACGGTAGGATCGGTAGGGTGGCGCAGGGTGGCGACCGAGCGCGCGGGGTAGGAGGCGGATCTAAACGGTTGGCTTGACTTTTCGCCTGCCAATGTGGCCCCGGGAATTCTTTTCCCTTGCGCCGGAGCCCCTGAGCACCCCCAGTGCGCCGAGTTCGGCCTGCGATCGCCAGGCGTAGAAACGGGCCGAGTCGGCGGAATTCGGCGTCCTGGGGGCGCGACTGGGGCATTTTTTCGGCGCCGACACGGAAAAAACGCCTGGGGAGGGCCTGTTGAAGGCGCTAAGGGAGTCCTGGATTAGGGGGTCCTCGGGTAGCCGGACTGTTGGACTATGAAGATACAAGATTGAAGACTTCGTCCTGTGTCCGGGTGGGACTCTCCTTTGTGTGGAAGGCAAGCTTGGCAGTTCGGATATGTAGATTTCTTTATCGGTAACTGACTCGGTGTAACCCTACCCCCCTCCTGTGTCTATATAAACTGGAGCATTTAGTCCGTAGGACAATAACAACAATCAAAACCATAGGCTAGCTTCTAAGGTTTAGCCTCTACGATCTCGTGGTAGACCAACTCTTGTAATACTCATATCATCAAGATCAATCAAGCAGGAAGTACGGTATTACCTCCATCGAGAGGTCCCGAACCTGGGTAAACATTGTGTCCCCCACCTCCTATTACCATCAGCCTTAGACGCACAGTTCGGGACCCCCTACCCGAGATCTGCCGGTTTTGACACCGACATTGGTGCTTTCATTGAGAGTTCCACTGTATCGTCACTGCAAGGCTTAATGGCTCCTTACATTATCGACAACGATGCGATCCAGGGTGAGGTTTTCCTCCCCAGACAGATCTTCGTATTTGGCGGCTTCGCACTGCGGGCCAACTCGCTTGGCCATCTGGAGCAGATCAATAGCTACGCCCCTGGCCATCAGGTCAGGTTTGGAAGCCTAAATTACACCGCAGACAACCGCGGAGACTTGATCTTCGACGGATTCGAGCCCATGACAGGTGCACCGAACAGTCACGATGAGCATGACTTAGATCTGCCATCGAACGGTGTTCGGGAGATCACACCTGCGGTTGCCCCGGCTCTTAATCCGGAGCAGATAGTGCCATCCGAGGATGGTGGATGGACCCCGCCACGGAGGCCACACACTCAGCAATGTTAGAGCCGAACACAGACTTCGCCTCCAATGAGGTCTGTGTCATCGGACCCTCGGACTCGTCTCCGGTCATAGGCTCTAAACCGCGTGCATCCATGCCTATCGAATCTGATCGGGCACCAATCCTGGAGTTTACCTTCGCGGACAACTTTCAACACTCGCCCTTGGGCGACGTGCTAAATTCATTAAAGTCTCTCTCCCTGTCAGGAGACTCTTGGGAGAACTATGTCCGGCTTGAGTGGGAAGCGGACGTCGAAGAAATTCATTCCCTACCCACCACCCACTTAATAGCCACTGTCAATGACCTAACCGACATGCTTGATTTTGACTCCGAAGACATCGACGCTATGGATGACGATGCAGGAGAAGAACAGGAACCACCGCCTAAAGGGCACTAGACAGCCACCTCATCATATGATATATACATGGTGGACACACCCAAAGAAAACAACGGCGAGGAACGAAAGGATGCAACGGAGGATAATCCTCTTGAGAAGCAACCAAAGCGACGACGTCGGCGCCGCTCCAAATCCCACCACAGTAAAAACAGCGATAACAGCAAAAGAAAGAATAATACCCTAGTCGACTCCAAAGGCAACGACGACCCCATGGACCCAGTGATGGAGCAGGACGAGCCAGGGGCGGCGAACATAGTCCGGGGCCGCTATCTGATCATAGCGATGGCAGAGATAAAACTCATAAACCTGTCTCTGGAGAGGAGAACAGTCCGGACGATGATGCACTCATCATCCCGGAAAGGCACTTGGAACAAGAGAACCTACATAGAAGGCTTATCACCGTGAAGAGCTTGAAGAAGCAGAAGCAAAGGCTTAAGGCCGCGCAGGACACGCTCAACCGCAGATGGAACAAAGTGCTTGACACTGAAGAAAAATACGGCGGCGATCGCCACACAAAGAGCTACCCAAAGTGCAAGCTGCTGCCCGAATTCGACGACGAGGCTATAGAGCCCATTCCGCCGAAAAATAATACGGCCGATCCACCGGACTGACCACACCCGTGGCCGCGACAGGGCGGCTAATGGCACCGCACACAAGTCAGCACACGATATACGCGAGCACCTGGACCAAAAAGCCGGTATGGCCAGGTCCATCTATGGATCCAGGAAGCATGCTCCGGCGTAGGATCATGACCACCAAAACAATTATACTGATCGAATACCAGCTCGGAATCAACACCGAACACTACAACCGTCGGTGGCATGCCATGACACATCCAAATACAGGGGTGCCGCGCACCCCCTATGTTTCACCGATGAGGTGTTGGATCATGAATTTCCAGAGGGATTTAAACCCGTAAACATAGAGGCATACGACGGAACGACAGACCCTGCGGTCTGGATTGAGGACTTTATTCTTCACATCCACATGGCTCATGGAGATGATCTCGACGCCATCAAATACATGCCCCTCAAGTTGAAAGGACCAGCTCGGCACTGGTTGAAAAGCCTTCCCAAAAACTCAATTGGAAGTTGGGAGGAACTTGAGGACGCTTTCAGGGCTAATTTTCAAGGGACCTATGTCCGACCTCCGGATGCAGACGATCTAAGTCACATAATCCAACAACCCGGAGAGTCAGCCCGTAAGCTTTGGAACAGATTTTTCACCAAGAAGAATCAAATCGTTGACTGCCCGGATGCCGAAGCCTTAGCGGCTTTCAAGCACAGTATCCGGGGCGAATGGCTCGCCAGACACCTCGGCCAGGAAAAGCCGAGGACAATGGCAGCCTTAACAAACCTTATGACCCGCTTTTGCGTAGGCGAGGACAACTGGTTGGCCCGCAGCGGCACCAGCGACCCAGGCACATATGAAGTCAGGGATGGCAATGGGAAGCCGCGATGCAATAAAAACAAGCGTCGAAATAATGAAGACAGCCTAGACAACACAACGGTAAACGCCGGATTCAGGGGCTCTCAACCCGGTCAACGGAAAAAGCCATTTAAAGGCAGTAGAGATGGACCGTACAGCCTAAACAAAATTCTGGACAGATCATGTCAGATTCATGGCACCCCCGACAAACCTGCGAATCACACCAACAGAGAATGATGGGTCTTCAAGCAGGCCAGCAAGCTAAACGCCGAACACAAGGGGAGGGAGCAGCCAAGTGAAGACGAGGACGTACCATGCCAGCCAAACACTGGGGGGCAGAAAAAAAAATTCCACCAGAGGTCAAAACAGTGAACATGATTTACGCAACTCACATACCAAAGAGAAGGCGCAAACGCGCACTCCAAGACATATACGCTATAGAGCCTGTTGCCCCCAAATTCAACCCATGGTCGGCCTGCCCGATCACTTTCGATCGCAAGGATCATCCGAGTAGTATCCAGCATGGAGGCTCGGCCGCCTTGGTGTTTGACCCAATAATTGACGGATACCATCTCACCCGGGTCCTTATGGACGGCGACAGTAGTCTTAATCTGATATATCAGGACACTGCCCGCAAAATGGGGATAGACCCGTCAAGAATCAGCCAAAGCAGTACTACCTTTAAAGGAGTAATACCAGGCATAGAGGCCCGCTGTACGGGCTCTCTAGCATTAGAGGTTGTATTCGGTTCTCCCGACAACTTTCGAAGCAAAGAACTAATCTTCAACATCGCTCCATTCCGAAGCGGCTATCATGCACTACTCAAAAGGACGGCCTTTGTCCGTTTCAGTGCAGTTCCACATTACGCTTATCTTAAACTCAAGATGCCCGGTCCACGTGGCGTCATCACAATTAGTAGAAATACAGAGTGTTCTCTACGTGCGGAAGAATATGTGGTGGCTCTAGCAACCGAACGGCCTCTCCAGCCAGAATAACTGATCGGTCGTCAAGACCACGGACACGGTTAGACGTGTCTGGTGCACCACTGGTTGTAGCAGCCTAGATAAACCTAAGCTTGGGTGGATGGATATACCCCCATAGGTGGTGCTAGGGGCTGCCCGCATGTAAAAAAGGCCCATAGTTCAGCTCGACCCTATTAGTACGATAATAGATTGCATTTTCATGGTTCATTGAGAATAACCAACTTTTCGCACGATTACACTAGACTCTTTTACCTGGGTTTTTCCTCTTTACAGATGATCATTGTGCTACACCCTTCCAGGATACTGCACAACGGAGACAAAGGCGCAGACGTGCAGCAAGGCCCCGTTCAAAGGTTTCTTTCTAGATTAAGACCATGTGTAAACCTTTTTTATTATCTCTTGTTGCTTCACATCCCACGGGTACTCAAAACAACCGAGAGGGATACTGGCGTTATTGGTAAGATTTTTCATCATGCCAGATTAATGCATGTACCTGGAAAATTAGGGCTCATTATCGAGGGTGGTGCTCAGCCCAGCATAAGTTGAAAAGTTTGAATACCTTAGAGAGTGTTCGGCATCGCGAGTTTGGCCTTATATGCATCAGCTCCGAATCATGTCTTTGGTCAATAGTTGGGTTTTCCCGGCTCCCGTGTTTTGCTACCTTATGTTCCGCTCTATCGGCTAAGGTGGCACCGGGAGAACTACTGCGGTTGTGCCCTGGTTCAGCTAGATGAGCACCTCAGTAGAGAAAGCCGACAACTAACTGTCATGATAAAGTGAGAGACTGGTCAACCACTCGAGGACTCAGCGGAATCTTCGCGATTCCTCCACACTAACGAAGGACCGGTTTCCCGGTCACGTATGTACGCGCACCATATTCGGATGAACGCGGGCGTACCAGGGGCTGTATAGTAGCCCCACCATCAAACTCCTATGGTTAAGTGAAAGTGTTAAAGCTATATAGTCTGATTGCCTCGTTCACCGTGCTATCACCTCCTTAAATGGACCAAGACGTTGGATCAACTGTGAGTACGTGCTTTACCGAACACCCCCGCATTATATGCATGGGGGCTGAAGTCGACGACTGCAAACTTTCAAGTTATATACATATACACATAAACGGCCGCACAGGAGGCACTCAATACTTTGCGGGCAAAAGTATAAAATGTAGCCTTTATAATCAAAATAGCATTGTTTTTACAATCAAGATATATGTCACTGGAACATGGTACCCTTTGAGCACTGAGCCTGTATTAAACGGGCACCTTCCAGGACTTCTTCAAAATAGTGCTCGGGCGAGTCCTGACCCTCGGGCGTACCCCTGGCTGCAACAGCGGTGGCCTCCATCTTCGCCCAATAAGTCTTAACACGGGCAAGAGCCATCCTCGCACCTTCTATGCATGCTGACCTCTTAACAGTGTCGATATGTGGCACATCACGAAGAAATCATTGCACTAAACCAAAATAACTATCCGGACTTGGTTCCTTCTGCCAAAGATGATCCACGACAGACCTCATGGCAAGGCCGGACAACCTATGGAGCTCGGCCCATTCGGCCATTTGCTCATTCAACAGCAGCGTACGCCTTGGATTACTGAACTGCGACCAGAACAATCTTTCCACGTGATGATCTTTCTGATCTTTGAAATACTCAGTCACATCAGTAGAACTTTTTGCTAAATCCAAGTATGCATCTGCCAAACTCCACAATTGGTCAAGAGGGGCATACTTCAGATCGCCGAACTTCGTCCGCAATAAGAAGGTCTTCCCAGCCGCGATATCTCCGGCTTGACCAAGCTCCTCCCACGCCGCTCTGATTTTAGAGCGTGTTTCCTTGGCTGCTTCCAAAGCCTTCTTCAAGTCAGCTGCTTTCGCTTGGTTTTCCCTTTCCAGGAGCTCATAGCAGTTGGCGGCATTTTGCAGCTCAAGAGCCATGTTGGTTATTTTATCTTCGCACCGGCGATGAGCAGCATGTTCGGCTTTCAACTCTTCGGCTGCCTTCAGGGTGGCCGCATCGCTTCTCCTGGCTTGTTCTTTGGCTCGGGCAAGCTCTGCCCGAAGGGTCTCCACGACGGCAGCTCCATCTGCAGTCAAAGCATATTATAGATGCTAGCATTATGCTCCTCTTAATATTTGCTGACCACCCGTATATACATACCCTGTGCCTCGTCAAGCCGCTTGTTCACAAGCATGATGTCCGCATCCGCCACGTCAAGCTGCCGCCTCAATTCGGCAAAATCAGCAGTTCGGTCAGCTGCCGGATCTGCAGCCACCTGCATATGAAAGCAGCGCCGTTATTACCTGAGACTATGATCCTCTGCTCGCTGCGTTTGGGCGGCAACCAGAGTCTCAGGGGCTACTATCTATACAGAGCACACCTAGCGTGTGCGGTACATTCAAAAATATATATATTACCTTGCGTACCTCAAAGCCTCTTAGCAGGCTTGCAAAAGCTTCATTCAACCCGCTTTTGGCGGATGAGATCCTCTCAACCACCATACCCGTTAAGGTACGATGTGCCTCTGAGATAGCCGCTTGCTCCAAAAGATCCATCAACGTGTCCGGTTGTACACTGGACAGTCCCGGGCTTTTTTTGTTGGTCTCCTTAGGAGCCGAGAACTCCAGACTTCGGGCGGCCGAAGAAAGACGAACATTGTGGAGAGGGGCTATGAGCCGAACTGCAAAACATATATTTTGGTTGTTATTCTCAAAAAAAGAACAGGGCATATTTACCAATGTGCCTCTGATCACTTACAGTTCGGCTGACGGTCGGCCCCCTTGCGGGTGTTGCGCGGTAAGAATGCCCTCCGAGGCAGGGCCCCTGGTGAAGGTTTCTTCCCTCATTTGGAAACCTCCGTTGCCAAGTCTTCAGGGGCGGCCATTTTCTTCCCGTGGGGAGAAGGGATTCTAGATTCACCTCCCAGAACATCCTCCTTCGCGGAGGCACTAATTCCCTCGGTTTGGATGTGTAACGTATGAAGCCCGCCTTCGGCTTCTTTGTTCCTCCCCTCATCTTCTCCAGAGGGCATTTGATACGGTGCATGAGCCAGCATCCTGGTTAGCAAAGGATCTGGCGAGCCTTCGGGAAGAGGGGCCGAACACCTGATCCTCTCCGCCTTCCTTATCCAGTCCTGGATGAGGGCAATTTTTCAGAGTGATGTTGTAACAAATATAATAACAGTAGGATCAGTCGCGGAGTTACTTACTTGGGTATCTGGACGGTTGCAGTTCAGACCCGCATCCTCGATGGTTTTCAGACACTTTATTCGTGATCCGAAGAACAATCAATACATCCCTTCGAGCGTCGTGCCGAAGATGTGTTGAATAGTTCGTGGTCCTTCTGGATTGAACTCCCACATACGGAGAGATCGACGTTGGCATGGCAGGACCCGACGAACTACCATTACTTGAATTACTTTAACGAGACTAACATCCCTATTGAGGAGATCTCGGATGCGACTCTGCAATGTCAGCACGTCATTAGCTGGTCCCCAGTCCAGCCCTTTGTTGACCCATGATGCCAGCTGGGGCGGAGGGCCCGGGTGGAAGGCCGAGGCGGCCGCCCGCTTTGTACCTCGGGGCGCTGTGATGTAAAACCACTCCCGTTGCCATAAGTTGGACTCCTCCGGAAAGGAACCCTTTGGCCATAGGGCCTCGGCACCCTTGCTTATTATAGCACCTCCGCACTCCGCGTGTCGCCCACCGATCATCTTCGGCTTCACACTAAAGGTCTTGAGCCACAAGCCGAAGTGTGGCGTAATGCGGAGGAAGGCCTCACACACGACGATAAACAACGAGATGTGCAGGATGGCATTTGGGAGACTATTGGAAATATGCCCTAGAGGCAATAATAAAAGGATTATTATTATATTTCCTTATTCATGATAATTGTCTTTTATTCATGCTATAATTGTATTATCCAGAAATCGTAATACACGTGTGAATACATAGACCACAATATGTCCCTAGTGAGCCTCTAGTTGACTAGCTCGTTGATCAACAGATAGTCATGGTTTCCTGACTATGGGCATTGGATGTCATTGATAACGGGATCACATCATTAGGAGAATGATGTGATGGACAAGACCCAATCCTAAGCATAGCACAAGATCGTGTAGTTCGTTTTGCTAGAGCTTTTCCAATGTCAAGTATCTTTTCCTTAGACCATGAGATCGTGTAACTCCCGGATACCGTAGGAGTGCTTTGGGTGTACCAAACGTCACAACGTAACTGGGTGACTATAAAGGTATACTACGGGTATCTCCGGAAGTGTCTATTGGGTTGACACGGATCGAGACTGGGATTTGTCACTCTGTGTGACAGAGAGGTGTCATTGGGCCCACTCAGTAATGCATCATCATAATGAGCTCAAAGTGACCAAGTGTCTGGTCACGGGATCATGCATTACGGTACGAGTAAAGTGACTTGCTGGTAACGAGATTGAACGAGGTATTGGGATACGGACGATCGAATCTCAGGCAAGTAACATACCGATTGACAAAGGGAATTGTATACGGGGTTGCTTGAATCCTCGACATCATGGTTCATCCGATGAGATCATCGAGGAGCATGTGGGAGCCAACATGGGTATCCAGATCCCGCTGTTGGTTATTGACCGGAGAGTAGTCTCGGTCATGTCTGCCTGTCTCCCGAACCCGTAGGGTCTACACACTTAAGGTTCGGTGACGCTAGGGTTCTGGAGATATGAGTATGCAGCAAACCGAAAGTTGTTCAGAGTCCCGGATGAGATCCCGGACATTACGAGGACTTCCTGAATGGTCCGGAGGTAAAGAATTATATATGGGAAGTCGAGTTTCGGCCATCGGGAAAGTTTCGGGGGTCACCGCGGTATTGTACCGGGACCACCGGAAGGGTCCCGGGGGTCCACCGAGTGGGGCCACCCATCCCGGAGGGCCCCATGGGATGAAGTGGGAGGGGAACCAGCCCCTGGTGGGCTGGTGCGCCCCCCCTGGGCCCCCCTCTGCGCCTAGGGTTGGGAACCCTAGGGGAGGGGGCGCCTCCACTTGCCTTGGGGGGCAAGTTTCCCCCCTTGGCCTCCGCCCCCCCCTGGGAGATCCCATCTCCTAGGGTCGGCGCCCCCCTGGGGTCCCTATATAAAGAGGGGGGTGGGAGGGCAGCCGCACCCTGACACATGGCGCCTCCCTCCCCCCTTGCTACACCTCTCCCTCCCGCAAGCGCTTGGCGAAGCCCTGCCAGAATCCTGCTGCATCCACCACCACGCCGTCGTGCTGTTGGATCTTCATCAACCTCTCCTTCCCCCTTGCTGGGTCAAGAAGGAGGAGACGTCACGCTGACCGTACGTGTGTTGAACGCGGAGGTGCCGTCCGTTCGGCGCTAGGGTCTCTGGTGATTTGGATCACGACGAGTACGACTCCCTCAACCCCATTCTATTGAACGCTTCCGCTCGCGATCTACAAGGGTATGTAGATGCACTCCTCTCTCTCGTTGCTAGATGAACTCATAGATTGATCTTGGTGAACGTAGGAAAAATTTTATTTTATGCAACGTTCTCCAACAGTGGCATCATGAGCTAGGTCTATGCGTAGTTCTCTATTGCACGAGTAGAACACAAATCTGTTGTGGGCGTAGATGTTGTCAACTTTCTTGCCACTACTAGTCTTATTTTGCTTCAGCGGTATTGTGGGATGAAGCGGCCCGGACCGACCTTACACGTACGCTTACGTGAGACAGGTTCCACCGACTGACGTGCACTAGATGCATAAGGTGCCTAGCGAGTGTCTGTCTCTCCCACTTTAGTTGGAGCGGATTCGATGAAAAGGGTCCTTATGAAGGGTAAATAGAAGTTGACAAATCATGTTGTGGCCCTATCATAGGTAAGAAAACGTTCTTGCTAGAACCCTATTGCAGCCACGTAAAAGATGCAACCAACAATTAGAGGACGTCTAACTTGTTTTTGCAGCAATTGCTTTGTGATGTGATATGGCCAGAAGTTGTGATGAATGATGAATGATATATTATGATGTATGAGATCATGTTCTTGTAATAGGAATCACGACTTGCATGTCGATGAGTATGACAACCGGCAGGAGCCATTGGAGTTGTCTTAATTATTGTATGACCTGCGTGTCAATGATTTAACGCCATGTAATTACTTTACTTTATTGCTAAACTGTTAGCCATAGTAGTAGAAGTAATAGTTGGCGAGCAACTTCATGGAGACACGATGATGGAGATCATGGTGTCATGCCGGTGACGAAGATGATCATGGAGCCCCGAAGATGGAGATCAAAGGAGCTATATGATATTGGCCATATCATGTCACTACTATTTAAGTGCATGTGATGTTTATTATGTTTATGCATCTTGTTTACTTAGAACGACGGTAGTAAATAAGATGATCCCTCATAATAATTTCAAGAAAGTGTTCCCCCTAACTGTGCACCGTTGCTAAAGTTCGTCGTTTCGAAGCACCACGTGATGATCGGGTGTGATCGATTCCTACATTCACATACAACGGGTGTAAGACAGATTTACACATGCAAAACACTTAGGTTAACTTGACGAGCCTAGCATGTACAGACATGGCCTCGGAACATAGAGACCGAAAGGTCGAACATGAGTCGTATGGAAGATACGATCAACATGGAGATGCTCAGCGGTGATGACTAGTCCGTCTCACGTGATGATCAGACACGGCCTAGTCGACTCGGATCATGTAACACTTAGATGACTAGAGGGATGTCAAATCTGACTGGGAGTTCATTAAATAATTTTATTAGATGAACTTAATTATCATGAACTTAGTCTAAAATCTTTGCAAAAATGTCTTGTAGATCAAATGGCCAACGCTCATGTCAACATGAACTTCAATGCGTTCCTAGAGAAAACCAAGCTGAAAGATGACGGCAGCAACTATACGGACTGGGTCCGGAACCTGAGGATCATCCTCATAGCTGCCAAGAAAGCATATGTCCTAGAAGGACCGCTAGGTGAAGCACCCATCCTAGAGAACCAAGACGTTATGAACGCTTGGCAGTCACGTGCTGATGATTACTCCCTCGTTCAGTGCGGCATGCTTTACAGCTTAGAACCGGGGCTCCAAAAGCGTTTTGAGCAACACAGAGCATATGAGATGTTTGAGGAGCTGAAAATGGTTTTCCAAGCTCACGCCCGGGTTGAGAGATATGAAGTCTCCGACAAGTTCTATAGTTGTAAGATGGAGGAAAATAGTTTTGTCAGTGAGCACATACTCAAAATGTCTAGGTTGCACAACCGCTTGTCCCAGCTAGACATTAACCTCCCGGACGAGGCGGTCATTGACAGAATCCTTCAGTCGCTCCCACCGAGCTACAAGAGCTTTGTGATGAACTACAATATGCAGGGGATGGTGAAAACTATTCCTGAAGTATTTTCAATGCTGAAGTCGGCAGAGGTAGAAATCAAGAAAGAACATCAAGTGTTGATGGTCAATAAAACCACCAAGTTCAAGAAGGGCAAGGGTAAGAAGAACTTCAAGAAAGACGGCAAGGATGTTGCCGCACCCGGTAAGCCAGTTGCCGGGAAGAAGTCAAAGAATGGACCCAAGCCTGAGACTGAGTGCTTTTATTGCAAAGGGAAGGGTCACTGGAAGCGGAACTGCCCCAAATACTTAGCGGACAAGAAGGCCGGCAACACTAAAGGTATATGTGATATACATGTAATTGATGTGTACCTTACCAGTACTCGTAGTAACTCCTGGGTATTTGATACCGGTGTCGTTGCTCATATTTGTAACTCACGGCAGGAGCTGCGGAATAAGCGGAGACTGGCGAAGGACGAGGTGACGATGCACGTCGGGAATGGTTCCAAGGTCGATGTGATCGCTGTCGGCATGCTGCCCCTACATTTACCCACGGGATTAGTTTTAAACCTCAATGATTCTTATTTAGTGCCAAGTTTGAGCATGAACATTGTATCTGGATCTCGTTTAATACGAGATGGCTACTCATTTAAATTCGAGAATAATGGTTGTTCTATTTATATGAGAGATATGTTTTATGGTCATGCCCCGATGGTCAATGGTTTATTCTTGATGAATCTCGAACGTGATGTTACACATATTCATAGTGTGAATACCAAAAGATGCAAAGTTGATAACGATATTCCCACATACTTGTGGCACTGCCACCTTGGTCACATTAGTGTCAAGCGCATGAAGAAGCTCCATGCTGATGGACTTTTAGAGTCTCTCGATTATGAATCATTTGACACATGCGAACCATGCCTCATGGGCAAAATGACCAAGACTCCGTTCTCCGGAACAATGGAGCGAGCAACCAACTTATTGGAAATCATACATACTGATGTGTGTGGTCCAATGAGCATTGAGGCTCGCGGAGGATATCGTTATGTTCTCACTCTCACTGATGACTTAAGTAGATATGGGTATGTCTACTTGATGAAACACAAGTCTGAGACCTTTGAAAATTTCAAGGAATCTCAGAATGAGGTAGAGAATCAACATGACCGAAAGATAAAGTTCTTATGATCAGATCATGGAGGAGAATATTTAAGTCACGAATTTGGTACGCACTTAAGGAAATGTGGAATCGTTTCACAACTCACGCCGCCTGGAACACCTCAGCGTAACGGTGTGTCCGAACGTCGTAATCGCACTCTATTGGATATGGTGCGATCTATGATGTCTCTTACCGATTTACCGCTATCATTTTGGGGATACGCTCTAGAGACAGCTACATTCACTTTAAATAGGGCTCCGTCTAAATCCGTTGAGACAACACTGTATGAATTATGGTTTGGGAAGAAATCTAAGCTGTCATTTCTAAAAGTTTGGGGATGCGATGCTTATGTCAAGAAACTTCAACCTGAAAAGCTCGAACCCAAGTCGGAAAAATGTGTATTCATAGGATACCCTAAGGAAACCATTGGGTATACCTTCTACCTTAGATCCGAAGGCAAGATCTTTGTTGCCAAGAACGGATCCTTTTTGGAAAAAGAGTTTCTCTCGAAAGGAGTAAGTGGGAGGAAAGTAGAACTCGGTGAAGTACTACCTCTTGAACCGGAAAATAGTGCAGCTCAGGAAAATGTTCCTATGGTGCCTACACCGACTGGAGAGGAAATTAATGATGATGATCAAGGTACTTCGTATCAAGTTGCTACTGAACTTCGTAGGTCCACAAGGACACGTTCCACATGAGAGTGGTATGGCAACCCTGTCCTGGAAATCATGTTGTTAGACAACGGTGAACCTTCAAACCATGAAGAAGCGATGGCGGGCCCAGATTCCAACAAATTGCTTGAAGCCATGCAATCCGAGATAGAATCCATGTAAGAAAACAAAGTATGGACTTTGACAGACTTGCCCGATGATCGGTGAGCAATAGAAAACAAATGGATCTTTAAGAAGAAGACAGACGCGGATGGTAATATTACCATCTATAAAGCTCGACTTGTCGCTAAGGGTTATCGGCAAGTTCAAGGGGTTGACTACGATGAGACTTTCTCTCCCGTAGCGAAGCTGAAGTCCGTCTAAATCATGTTAGCAATTGCCGCATACTATGATTATGAGATATGGCAGATGGATGTCAAAACGGCATTCCTTAACGGCTATTGTCGGTGTCAAAACCGGCGGATCTCGGGTAGAGGGTCCCGCACTGTGCGTCTAGGCGGATGGTAACAGGAGACAAGGGACACGATGTTTTTACCCAGGTTCGGGCCCTGTCGATGGAGGTAAAACCCTACTCCTGCTTGATTAATATTGATGATATGGGTAGTACAAGAGTAGATCTACCACGAGATCAGAGTGGCTAAACCCTAGAAGCTAGCCTATGGTACGATTGTTGTTTTTTCTACGGACTAAAACTCTCCAGTTTATATAGACACCGGAGAGGGCTAGGGTTACACAGAGTCGGTTACAATGGGAGGAGATCTTCATATCATATCGCCAAGCTTGCCTTCCACGCCAAGGAAAGTCCCATCCGGACATGGGACGGAGTCTTCAATCTTGTATCTTCATAGTCCGGGAGTCCGGCCAAAGGTCTTAGTCCGGCCATCCGGACACCCCCTAATCCAGGACTCCCTCAGTAGCCCCTGAACCAGGCTTCAATGACGACGAGTCCGGTGCGCAAGTTGTCTTCGGCATTGCAAGGCGGGTTCCTCCTCCGAATATTTCATAGAAGATGTTGAACACCAGGGTAGTGTCCGGCTCTGCAAAATAAGTTCCACATTCCTTCGTAGAGAGAATAATATTTGTATCAATCGGATCTGCTGGCGTATTCCGTGGCGTGACATCATGCCACAGCCAGGCTCTTTATTCATTTTATTGTTCCACCTCAGCGCGTTTAGCGAGGCGGTTTCCGTGGCACGTCTTGTCAAAGCAGAGATCGTGTCCCCTTATTCCGGGATTCTCATCAATACGGGTGTGGGTAACCCAACCGCGCCATTAACCGCGGCGCTTGGGAGATAAGCGAGTTTTATTAGGCCGGTGGGGGGCTCGTAGTTTTGGCCACCCATATAAGGGGATAAGAATCCGCCCTTTCCATTCACGCCCTCTTCCTCCTCTGCTTATCCGTCCCTGCGCGCTCGAGCTCCAGCGCCCAAGCCCGCACTTCCCACCTCAACCTTCTCCAACCATGTCTGGAGCGGGAGGTAGATGGATGGCCTCCTCCGTCACGGAGGGACAAATCAAAAACCTGAGGAAGGCCGGATACTTGTCTAATGACATCGCGCATCGGCTCCCAGATGCGGGGCAACACATCCCCACCCCCAGGCCCCATGAGAGGGTTGTTTTTCTTCCCCATTTCCTCCGCGGACTGGGTTTTCCTCTTCACCCGTTCGTCCGGGGGCTCATGTTCTACTACGGCCTGGACTTCCACGATCTGGCCCCGAACTTCATCCTCCATATCTCGGTGTTTATCGTCGTGTGCGAGGCCTTTTTTCGCATCCAGCCCCACTTTGGCCTATGGCTGAAGATCTTCAGCGTCAAGCCGAAGGTCGTGCAAGGCCGACAAGCGGAATGCGGAGGCGCCATGGTGGGCAAGATAGCCAATGTCACCTGGCTCGAGGGTGCCTTCGTGGAAACCATCAAAGGGTGGCAATCTGGGTGGTTTTATATCACTGAGCCGCGTGAGCCTAAATGGGCAGCGGCCCCTGAATTTCGATCCGGCATCCCCACCCGGCTCACATCTTGGAAAGAGACGGGCCTGTCGTGGGGCAATCCGGAAGAGGTGACCGGACTCCAAACCTGCGTCCGAGACCTGGTGACCAAGAAGGTCAAGCTTGTCAACATGGTCCAGGTCATGCTCTTCCGTTGGATCCTCCCGTGTCAATGACGGGACTTCAATTTGTGGGAGTTCGACCCGGCACGGCACCAGACTCTATCCCGGCTCTTCAAAACGAAGCACGAGGACGCCTGGGAGGTGCTTTTCAAGAGTTCCGAGGTCTCCCCTCCCGTCACCGAGGATCGCGGGTTCTGCGCCAAACGTCAAGCCTCCGAAGTAAGCTTACCTTTAGTCCCTTACGGGATACCCGAATTTCATAGTGTGACTTTATGTGGGATCTAAACTCCCGTTCCTTTGACAGGACTGGAAGAGGACATCCGGACAGTTCGACTGTCCGGCCCCTTTGCCCGAAGGCCCAGTAGACGCACACTTAGCGAAGCTATTGGTTCCGGCACCCCATGTGGTGCCAGAGAAGAAGGCCAAGGAGAAGGCCACGGGGACCCGAAAGAGTTCCCGGTGCCCGGTGTCGTCGGATTTGCCTGACGGCCCCAACGCACCCTCCGCCTCCGAAGACGAGGAGGAGGAAGAAGAAGATGCCTCTCCCCCTCCAACGAGGGGAGGAAAGAAGAGAAAGGCCGCCCCAACTGGGGAAGCCGGAGGGTCCAAGAAGGGGAAGTCCCTTCTGCCGGACTACGCCCCCGACGCCGAAGACGGCGGGGAGGACTGGCCATCCAGGGTCAAGCCCCTGGCAAAATCGTAAGTGTCCGGCTACCCGAATGACTTATTGTACTCCTTTATTATTTGATAGCTTCTAACACCAAAGCTAATCATGCAGTCCGCCCAGAGCTCAACTTGGCGATTCGTCGAGCGGATCTCTGAATTCGTCGGATGTGAATAGCGCTTCACTTCCGACGTCCTCCTCCCCTCTCCCTACAGACGATGCGGAGGTGGAGTCCCGTAGGGGACAAAACCAGGAGGAGGTGGTCCTGGAAGCACCACAAGGCGACCTTCCGGACTCTTATCCCAAAGGGGGTAAAGCCCCGGAGGGATCTAAGTCCGGCCCTGGGCCGGACACTGCTCCAGAACCATCAGTTGTTCTAGAGCCCGACAGGCGGCGCCTTCATAAGAAGGGCAAGCCTGCAACGCCGGTGACTTCCGTCCACCCGGAGGCACCGGACAATTTGCTGGAGGCGCTTAACGGCGCCTCCATCAACGAAGAACACCGCACTGTTATGAGTGCGGTGATTCAGAAGGTTCAGTCCGCCAAGAGCGGGCTGACGGAAGCCTGCACAAGCCTGTTAACGGGCTTTGAGGTATGTGTTCAAAAACATATAAAAATGTTACCGCATAGATACTAGCCCCTGATGCTCAGTTCGGTGTTCGGAAAGAAAAGCCAAACTGAGGATCTCAAAAGATATACGCAGGAGTCTAATAGAAATATGTCAATATGGGAATGCAGGCTGCGCTGCTGACCTCTGTCGCACTGATTGCGGAGGTCAATAGCTTGAAGGAAATCCTCGAGCGGTCCGAGAGCGAGCTCGGCCATGCCAAGAAGCAGCTCGAGGATAAAGAGGGTACATAGTACCTCCTGTAAATGTATATAGAAATACTTGGTTGCATAATAATAACAGGACCAATGTTAATGTTGCAGGAGCCACAACCGAGGTGGTGAACCTGAAAGAGGCGGTTTCGAAGGCCGAAAAGAGTGCGGCCTTGGAGCGCACCGAGCGAGAGAAGCGGGAGGCGCGGGTGGTGGAGGTGCGGCAAGAGCTCCAGGCTCTCGTGGAAAAACACGAGAGTTTGGAGCGTGACTCGAAGACTCGAGAGTCTGAGCTTGCCTTGGCTCTTGAGAGTGCCAAGACCGCTAAGGCCGAAGCCCAGAAGGCCCTTCAGGAGATCGAGGCGATGAAGAAGATAGCGGCGGGTAAGGCATTCTTTATGCAAAGCAAAAATATAAAAGTTAATTATCTGCTACTTACCCGAATCCGGAGCTCTCCAGGAGCGTTTGCCGATCTGCCCCGTAGTGTGTCTGATGCCGCCGCATACTACCGAGCCGAAGAGGGGAGCTCGACGGAAAAAGTGTTCTGGTCTCAGTATGCTGAGGCCGAACATCCGGTGCCCCTGAGCGACCAGCTGAAGCAGCTGGTTGAGCTCCACAAGGTGGCCGAACAGGCCATGAAGGGCCTCATAGCTCGGCTGTGGCCTGGAGAAGTCATGCTTGGGAGCTACTTTGGTCTGGTGCGGCGGATGGTGGACGTGTGTCCGTGGATTGAGGTCGTCAAGCGCTCCGTTTGTATTGAAGGTGCCCGTCAGGCCCTTGCCCGTGCTAAGGTGCACTGGGGCAAGCTAGACGCGGAGAAGCTGTTGACGGACGCGCCACTGCCGGGCAAGGAGTATCGTACGCCCGAGATGTATTATAATGGCGTTCTGAAGGGTGCCCGCTGCATAGCGGATGAGTGCTCCAAAGATGTAATTTTTGAGTAAACCCGCATTTGTTATCCTGTACGCTGAAGCTTTGTTCATATGTGTTAAGCAATGCTTGTTAATTTAAAATATTACCTTATGTGCGGCCGTTTATCAAATCTGAGAGATGCAAGTCGTCAGCTTCGAACCCCATGCCACGAGTGCTGGGGTGTTCGGGATAAACCTGAGCGCTCTTGTTCCCATTCTTGGGTCCGTCTAGGGAGGCGTTCAGCACAACGAACCAGGCCCTCGTACTTATAATGCTTTATCACTCTCACTTAGCCATAGAATTCTATAATTTTAAATTTCGGTGAAGCCCCTAGTATTCGGAAGACCGAGTTCAGGGCGCTATCCACGCCTAGGCCGGATAAGTCCGGTTCCTCGCTCGAAGCGGCATAAGTCTTTAAGGACTCAAAGAAACCTCGCGAACAGTGACCGGTCTCTCGCACTATCATGACAGTCAGTTTTAGCTTTCTCTACTCAGGTGTTAACCCAGCTGAAAGAACATGCGGTGCCCCCATGTTTGGTTTTGGTAATTGATGACAATCTCTATGGACTAATGGTTGTCTTGAGTTGTATTTGAAGGATTTGTCCATAGGCTTTTCTTGAAGTCCATGTGTTGGTTTCAAGGAGTTTTTGAGTTGACCAAGGTGCTATTAAGAAATTATTCAAAGATTGGTCATGCGAGTGTTGAGCTTATTGCAAGCATGTCTTGAAGAAGAAGGTTGTGTGATCATTCATGTTTACCTTCAAGACATCATCCAAATGAAGAGAGTTGCAAAGATTCAAGGTTGATCAAGACTAAGTCAAGAGTGAATCAAGTTGATCAACTCACAAAGCGTAGAAGATGTACCGAGAGGGATCAAGTGATCCCATGGTATGGTAAGCATTGTCCATTACACTTTATGTACTAACCCATGGTCTATGTGAGAGTTGTATGTGGGGTTAGGTACGTATCCATGGGCTTGCGTCAAGAGGAAGATATCATACAACCCATGGAAAGGATGACATCAAGTGGTGATCGTCATCAAGATTGTCGTGTGCAAGTTCAAGTGGAGCATCACGAAGAGATCAAGTGCTTGAATCTTGCCATCCATTGTGGTGTCAATGGACTTGTGAAGATGTGCCGAAGAGTGGCTCACCCATAGTGAACTATAGGGGAGCAATCATCTAGTCTTCATCGAGCCAACGCAATCAAGAAAGGTGGTCCAACTTGAGGGAGTCAAGATCGTCTTCATCTAGCTCAAGTGGACCATGTGCAAGGCAAAGGTTTTCCCTTGATAGGTTTTCTATTTTACTGGTCTTGTGGTGGTAGTTGGGAGACCGAGTTATAGGATCGTTTGCCGTACTATCAAGGGGGGCTCTCAAGTTGGTAGCTTGATCGTATCGTTAGTAGAGAGCTCAAACCATTGCATCCTTGCATCATGTTTCTTGGTTCTTGTTTGGTTATCTTTGTGAGTCTTAGAGCTTATGGTCATCTTGATGACAAGCTTGAGTTCATCGAAAACAGAGTTCGCATGCATCTTCTATGATGTTTTCGGTGTTGGAGGTTTTACCGGTCTTATCCGATGAAGGGTTCTCGCCATTTTCTTATGGGACTTTTCTCATTTGCTTATTCTTGATATTTCTATCAATATTGTGTTAGCCCATGTCATTAGCTTTCCAACAAACTTGGTTTCGTTGAATTCGGAGTCCGTTTGCAAAAGTTGTGGCTGTTTTGGTAAAGGCTGCAGCGGTACTACCGCGACTAGAGCGGATGTAATTTTTTACTACCGCTCCAGAGCGGTACTACCGCTGCTCCTGAGCGGTAGTACCGCTCCAGAGCAGTACTACCGTGGCTCCTAAGCGGTAGTACCGCCCCGGACAAAAATCTCGTGTTTTCTCTCTCGTTTGGGCTGTTTTGACCGTGCTAAGCGGTAGTACCGCTTGTGCACGACCTGAGCACATAACGGTTGGATTCGGGAGGTCCTATAAAAGGGGGTCTTCTTCCCCAATGAACCTAATCCTTTGAGCTCATGTTCTTCCCCCATTGTTGACCTTCTTCGAGCTTGCTAACACTCAATCCCTCCATGGATTCTTGCTAGTTCTTGAGGGAAAAAAGAGAGGAGATCTAGATCCACGTTTCCACCAATCACTTTCTCCTCTAAGTGAGGGGAACCCCTTGGATCTAGATCTTGGAGTTCTTCGTGTTCTTCTTTCGTTCTTCCTCTCATTTTCCTCCCTAGCATTAGTTGCTTTGGTGGGATTTGGGAGAGAAGGACTTGGGCACTCCGTGTGCCCTTGCCATTGCATTTGGTGCGTCGGTTTGAGTTCTCCACGGTGATACGTGGAAGTGAAGTTTGAGAAGCTTATTACTCTTCGGTGTTTGGGCACCCTGGAGCTTGTTCCTCTTGGGTGCCTTGGTGCCCTAGACGGTTGGTGGTGTTCGGAGCTCAATCATTGTGGTGTAAAGCTCCGGGCAAGCGTCGGGGTCTCCAATTAGGTTGTGGAGATCGCCCCGAGCAATTTGACGGGTACCCGTGACCGCCCCCAAGGGTTGCCAAAGTGTACGGGTTCGGTGACCGCCCCGAAGGGTCGCCATTTGTACGGGTTCGGTGACCGCCCTCAAGGGTCCCTTAGTGGAATCACGGCATCTTGCATTGTGCGAGGGCGTGAGGAGATTACGGTGGCCCTAGTGGCTTCTTGGGGAGCATTGTGCCTCCACACCGCTCCAAACGGAGATTAGCATCCGCAAGGGTGTGAACTTCGGGATACATCATTGTCTCCGCGTGCCTCGGTTATCTCTTACCCGAGCCCCTTTACTTATGCACTTTACTTTGTGATATCCATATTGTTCTTTGTCATATATCTTGCTATCACATAGTTGCTTATCTTTCTTAGCATAAGTTGTTGGTGCACATAGGTGAGCCTAGTTGTTGTAGGTTTTGTGCTTGACAAATTAACCGCTAGTTTTATTCCGCATTTGTTCAAGCCAAACCGTAATTATTTTAAAGCGCCTATTCACCCCCCCCCTTTAGGCGACATCCTCGATCTTTCACCAGCTCAACTGGGGCACAATCGCAGTAGTTCTCCCAGCGCTACCTTAGCCAACAATGCTGAATGTAAGGTACCAAAACATGGGAGCCGGGCAAACCCAACTATTGACCAAGACATGATTCGGAGCCGATGCATATAGTGTTATAAGTTCGGGGTGCCGCACTTGTTAGAGTGTTCGGTCTTCTCACACCATGTTATGGGGTGTTGTAAGCCCCTGGTGTATTATCCGTACCAAAGTGTATGGTTGCATAGTGTCATGATTGAACATATTTGCATATAAAAATAGATAAGCACAATAATAGGTAAGAGCTATGTATTGTTCATTAAAAAAGGGCTGCTGCGAAAGCAGAACGATACAAAAAGTGCGGTAAGCAAGAGATGGGAGTATTTGACATATTCCCCTTCAGGGGCAAGCTGCAGGATTATAAGAGAAACAGGTATTAAACTCATTATAGAGACCACCTGGACTTTTGACGTGGCTTGCTTCCTCCCTGGCTATTGCATCGTTGGTTCGGCGAGAGTATTGCCGGACAGGCCTTCCGAATAGTTGGGTCCTAAAATGGTGTGAAAAGGAAAACGGCGAAATAGGGAGCCCCTTAGTGCGGTTGAGCCGCATTCTGGGTGTGCCGTTGTTGTGCCCCTCCCGTTATGCCCATGGTATCTCTAAGGCGTAATTATGTACGCGTGGTACCAGTATCGCCGTTTGACAGGGGCCGGGGTTGGGGCCGCACTGCTATGCTTGCTCGGAACGTGCCAGCCGGATTTGTTGTAGGTTACTTTGGGCTCGCTTGACGTTGTCCGGACGTTTGGCACCTGGATTGGAGAACTGCCTTGAGAGGCTACTCTGTACTTCCGCCGCCAGGGCCGCCGTGTGCTCCTCCGTTCGGAGAGAGCGTTCGGTGTTTCCGTTTACCGTGATGACTCCGCGAGGTCCTGGCATCTTGAGCTTGAGATATGCGTAGTGCGGCACCGCATTGAATTTGGCAAATGTGGTTCGCCCGAGCAGGGCGTGATAGCCGCTGTGGAATGGGACTATGTCAAAGATTAACTCCTCGCTCCGGAAGTTATCCGGGGATCCGAAGACCACCTCGAGTGTGACCGAGCCTGTATAGCTGGCTTCTACCCCTAGTATGACACCTTTGAATGTTGTCTTTGTGGGTTTAATCCTTGAAGGATCAATGCCCGTTTTTCGCACTGTGTCCTGGTAAAGCAGGTTCAGGCTACTACTGCCATCCATTAGGACTCTGGTAAGGTGGAATCCGTCGATAATTGGGTCTAGGACCAGTGCGGCGAATCCGCCGTGACGGATGCTGGTGGGATGGTCCCGTCGATCGAAGGTGATCGGGCAGGAGGACCATGGGTTGAACTTTGGGGCGACTGGCTCCAGCGCATAGACGTCCTTGAGAGCACGCTTCCGCTCCCTTTTGGGGATGTGGGTTGCGTATATCATATTCACCGTCCGAACTTGCGGGGGAAATCCCTTATGTCCTTTGTTGTTCGGCGGCCGGGGCCCCTGCTCGTCATCGCTATGTAGCCCCTTGTCTCTGGTCTCGGCACTTAACTTGCCTGCCTGCTTGAACACCCAACAATACCTGTTGGTGTGATTGGCTGGTTGTTCGGGTGTGCTGTGTATCTGGCACGAGCGATCGAGTATCCGGTCTAAGCTGGATGGGCCCTGAGGGTTTCTTTTGAATGGCTTCTTCCGCTGACCCGGTTTAGAGCCTCTGAATCCGGCATTGACTGCCATATCTTCAGTATTGTCACCGTTAATGCGGCGTTTATGCTTGTTGCAACATGACCTGCCGTTGTTATCCTTGGTATCCGAATTGCCGGGGCTCTTGGTTATATTCTTGCTACGAGCTAGCCAGCTGTCTTTTCCCGCACAGAAGCGGGTCATGAGTGTCGTGAGGGCTGCCATAGACTTCGGCTTTTCCTGTCCTAGGTGTCGGGCAAGCCATTTGTCTCGGATGTTGTGCCTTAAGGCTGCGAGGGCCTCGGCGTCCGGACAATCAACTATTTGGTTTTTCTTGGTCAGGAACTGTGTCCAGAATTGTCTGGCCGATTCCTCTGGCTGCTGGATTATGTGGCTTAGGTCATCGGCGTCTGGTGGTCGCACATACGTGCCCTGGAAGTTGTCAAGGAATACGGATTCCAGGTCCTCCCAACAACTAATTGACTCTGCTGGTAGGCTATTAAGCCAATGTCGAGCTGGTCCTTTAAGCTTGAGCGGGAGGTATTTGATGGCGTGTAGATCATCACCACGAGCCATGTGGATGTGAAGGAGATAATCCTCGATCCATACCGCAGGATCTATTGTGCCATCGTATGATTCGATGTTTACGGGCTTGAAGCCCTCGGGGATTTGATGATCCATTACTTCATCTGTGAAGCATAGTGGGTGTGCGGCACCCTTGTACTGGGCTATATCGCGACGCAGCTCGGACGAGCTTGGTCTGTTGTATTCGGCCGGGCCATACTTATTATGTCCGACGTGATGGCTAGCGTCACGTGAAGCGGGGCGCCCATGCGATCCGTAGATCGATCTTGTTTGCCTTGCCTTATTCTCCAAGATGTCTCGCAGGTCTGTTGTGTCTCCCCGTACTCTAGTATGTTTTGAGCGGTGTTGGGGGCGGCCTGGGTTGAGGGCCTGAAGGCCTCTCTATCGCGGCCACGGGGTGGCCGATTGGGCACATCGTACGCTGGTGATGTAGGTTTAGTTGCTTCCTCCTCAAGTTGGGGTAGCAGCCTGCGCTTCGGGTAGCTCTTGGATGGGCGTTCTAGTTTATACTCTTCGGCCGCCAGGACTTTGGTCCATCTGTCGGCTAGCAAGTCTTGGTCATCTCTAAGTTGCTGCTATTTCTTCTTGAGGCTGCTTGCCGTGGCTACGAGTCTGCATTTGAAATGCTCTTGTTCGACGGGATCCTCTGGCATGACGAATTCGTCATCGTCAAGGCTTGCCTCGTCTTCGGAGGGAGGCATGTAATTGTCGTCCTCGTCTTCTTTGTCGGCCGCTCTCTCATGAGGGCTGGCTCTTTCGTCCTCCTGCACTGAATCCTGCTGGAGGGGGTTGTCCTCGGCACTGTCCGGCGTATTGTTATCTCCGGTGCCGGAATCGCTGTTTTTTCTTTGGCGGGACTTAGAGCGGCGCCGCTGACGTTGGCGCTTGGGTTGCTTCTTGGAGGGATCATCCTCCGTTTTCTCCTCCCCATCCCCCGCTTTAGGGGTGTCCACCATATATATGTCATATTACGAGGTGGCTTTCTAGTTCCCTATAGGCACTGGTTCTTGATCGACTCCTTCATCGGCGTCCATGCCGTCGATGTCTTCGGAGTCGAAGTTGAGCATGTCGGTTAAATCGTCGACAATGGCTACGAAGTGGGTGGTGGGTGGGCTACGAATTTCTTCGTCGTCCGCATCCCAACCGTGTTGGCCGTAGTCCGGCCAGGGCTCTCCTGACAAAGAGAGAGACTTTAACGAATTCGGGATGTTGCCAAAAGGTGAGTGCTGAAAGACATCCACGGCGGTGAACTCCATGACCGGAGCCCAATCGGGCTTAATCAGAAGAGGTGCGGGATTTACGGAGCCCGGATCGGAGTCCGACACCTTGGAGTCACGGGCCTTGCGAGGGACTAGGCTGGTATCCGGCCCTATCGCCGTAGAGATTGCAGTTTCCGGGGTGGCGTCCAACCATCCGTCCCCGACTGGCGTAGTGGGCTCCGAGCTAATGGTCGGAGCGGACACCTGAGCGACGCTCTGGGCGTTGTCCGATGACAGAGCTAAATCATGCCCATCGTGACAGTGCGGCGCACCCGGTCGTGGCTCAAATCCGTCGAAGATCAAGTCCCCACGGATGTTGGCCGTGTAGTTTAAGCTTCCAAACCTGACCTGATGGCCAGGGGCGTAGCTTTCGATCTGCTCCAGATGGCCGAATGAGTCGGCCCGCAGTGCGAAGCCGCCGAATACGAAGATCTGTCCGAGGAGAAAAGTCTCATCCCAGACCGCATCGCGATTGACGAGCGAAGAAGCCATCGGGCCTAAAGGCGACGACACAGAGGAACTCTCAATGAAAGCACCAATGTCAGTGTCAAAACTGGCGGATCTCGGGTAGGGGGTCCCGCACTGTGCATCTAGGCGGATGGTAACAGGAGACAAGGGACACGATGTTTTTACCCAGGTTCGGGCCCTCTCGATGGAGGTAAAACCCTACTCATGCTTGATTAATATTGATGATATGGGTAGTACAAGAGTAGATCTACCACGAGATCGGAGTGGCTAAACCCTAGAAGCTAGCCTATGGTACGATTGTTGTTTTTTCTATGGACTAAAACTATCCGGTTTATATAGACACCGGAGAGGGCTAGGGTTACACAGAGTCGGTTACAATGGGAGGAGATCTTCATATCGTATCGCCAAGCTTGCCTTCCACGCCAAGGAAAGTCCCATCCGGACACGGGACGGAGTCTTCAATCTTGTATCTTCATAGTCCGGGAGTCCGGCCAAAGGTCTTAGTCCGGCCATCCAGACACCCCCTAATCCAGGACTCCCTCGGCTATCTTAAGGAAGAACTGTATATGATGTAGCCGGAGGGTTTTGTCGATCCTAAGAATGCTAACAAGGTATGCAAGCTCCAGCGATCCATTTATGGGCTGGTGCAAGCATCTCGGAGTTGGAACATTCGCTTTGATGAGATGATCAAAGCGTTTGGGTTTATGCAGACTTATGGAGAAGCCTGCGTTTACAAGAAAGTGAGTGGGAGCTCTGTAGCATTTCTCATATTATATGTAGATGACATACTTTTGATGGGAAATGATATAGAACTTTTGGACAGCATTAAGGCCTACTTGAATAAGTGTTTTTCAATGAAGGACCTTGGAGAAGCTGCTTACATATTAGGCATCAAGATCTATAGGGATAGATCAAGACGCCTCATAGGTCTTTCACAAAGCACATACCTTGATAAGATATTGAAGAAGTTTAATATGGATCAGTCCAAGAAAGGGTTCTTGCTTGTGTTGCAAGGTGTAAGATTGAGCTCGGCAATGCCCGACCACGGCAGAAGATAAAGAGGAGATGAGAGTCATCTCATATGCCTCAGCCATAGGATCTATTATGTATGCCATGCTGTGTACCAGACCAGATGTAAACCTTGCCGTAAGTTTGGTAGGAAGGTACCAAAGTAATCCCGGCAAGGAACACTAGACAGCGGTCAAGAATATCCTGAAGTACCTGAAAAGGACAAAGGACATGTTTCTCGTCTATGGAGGTGACGAAGAGCTCGTCGTAAAGGGTTACGTCGACGCTAGCTTCGACACAGATCTGGATGACTCTAAGTCACAAACTGGATACGTGTATATGTTGAATCGTGGAGCAGTAAGCTGGTGCAGTTGCAAGCAGAGCGTCGTGGCGGGATCTACATGTGAAGCGGAGTACATGGCAGCCTCAGAGGCAGCGCATGAAGCAATATGGATGAAGGAGTTCATCACCGACCTAGGAGTCATACCCAATGCGTCGGGGCCAATCACTCTCTTCTGTGACAACACTGGAGCTATTGCCCTTGCCAAGGAGCCCAGGTTTCACAAGAAGACCAGGCACATCAAGCGTCGTTTCAACTCCATCCGTGAAAATGTTCAAGATGGAGACATAGATATTTGCAAAGTACATACGGATCTGAATGTTGCAGATCCGTTGACTAAACCTCTTCCGCGAGCAAAACATGATCAACACCAGAACTCTATGGGTGTTCGATTCATCACAATGTAACTAGATTATTGACTCTAGTGCAAGTGGGAGACTGTTGGAAATATGCCCTAGAGGCAATAATAAAAGGATTATTATTAATATTTCCTTATTCATGATAATTGTCTTTTATTCATGCTATAATTGTATTATCCAAAAATCGTAATACACGTGTGAATACATAGACCACAATATGTCCCTATTGAGCCTCTAGTTTACTAGCTCGTTGATCAACAGATAGTCATGGTTTCCTCACTATGGACATTGGATGTCATTGATAACGGGATCACATCATTAGGAGAATGATGTGATGGACAAGACCCAATCCTAAGCATAGCACAAGATCGTGTAGTTCGTTTTGCTAGAGCTTTTCCAATGTCAAGTATCTTTTCCTTAGACCATGAGATTGTGTAACTCCCGGATACCGTAGGAGTGCTTTGGGTGTACCAAACGTCACGACGCAACTGGGTGACTATAAAGGTATACTACGGGTATCTCTGAAAGTGTCTGTTGGGTTGACACGGATCGAGACTGGGATTTGTCACTCCGTATGATGGAGAGGTATCACTGGGCCCACTCGGTAATGCATCATCATAATGAGCTCAAAGTGACCAAGTGTCTGGTCACGGGATCATGCATTACGGTACGAGTAAAGTGACTTGCCGGTAACGAGATTGAACGAGGTATTGGGATACCGACGATCGAATCTCGGGCAAGTAACATACCGATTGACAAAGGGAATTGTATACGGGGTTGCTTGAATCCTCGACATCGTGGTTCATCCGATGAGATCATCGAGGAGCATGTGGGAGCCAACATGGGTATCCATATCCCGCTGTTGGTTATTGACCGGAGAGCAGTCTCGGTCATGTCTGCAGGTCTCCCGAACCCGTAGGGTCTACACACTTAAGGTTCGGTGACGCTAGGGTTGTAGAGATATGAGTATGCAGCAAACGAAAAGTTGTTCGGAGTCCCAGATGAGATCCCGGACGTCACGAGGAGTTCCGAAATGGTCCGGAGGTAAAGAATTATATATGAGAAGTCGAGTTTCGGCCATTGGGAAAGTTTCGGGGGTCACCAGTATTGTACCGGGACCACCGGAAGGGTCCCGGGGGTCCACCGGGTGGGGCCACCCATCCCGGAGGGGCCCATGGGCTGAAGTGGGAGGGGAACCAGCCCCTGGTGGGCTGGTGCGCCCCCCTGGGCCCCCCTTTGCGCCTAGGGTTGGGAACCCTAGGGGAGGGGGCGCCTCCACTTGCCTTGGGGGCAAGTTTCCCCCCTTGGCCGCCGCCCCCCCTAGGAGATCCCATCTCCTAGGGCCGGCGCCCCCCCTGGGGTCCCTATATAAAGAGGGGGGTGGGAGGGCAGCCGCACCCTGACACCTGGCGCCTCCCTCCCCCCCTTGCTACACCTCTCCCTCCCGCAAGCGCTTGGCGAAGCCCTGCCGAAATCCTGCTGCATCCACCACCACGCCGTCGTGCTGCTGGATCTTCATCAACCTCTCCTTCCCCCTTGCTGGATCAAGAAGGAGGAGACGTTACGCTGACCGTACGTGTGTTGAACGCGGAGGTGCCATCCGTTCGGCGCTAGGATCTCCGGTGATTTGGATCACGACGAGTACGACTCCCTCAACCCCGTTCTCTTGAACGCTTTCGCTCGCGATCTACAAGGGTATGTAGATGCACTCCTCTCTCTCGTTGCTAGATGAACTCATAGATTGATCTTGGTGAACGTAGGAAAAAAATTTATTTTATGCAACGTTCTCCAACAGGTTAATGGGCCTACATGGGCCATAAGGGAGAAGAGGAGGGCCGGCCAGGGCAGGCCGCGCGCCCCCTCCCCCCCTAGTCCGAATAGGACAAGGAAGGGGGGCGGCGCCCCCCTTTTCTCTTTTCCCCTTCCCCCTTCCTTCTCCAACAAGGCAAGAAGGTGGAGTCCTACTCCCGGTGGGAGTAGGACTCCTCCAGGCGCACCCCTAGGGGCCGGCCGCACCTCCCCCCTCCCTCCTTTATATACGGGGGCAGGGGGCACCTCATAGCACACAAGTTGATCTTCGTGATTGTTTCTTAGCCATGTGCGGTGCCCCCCTCCACCATATTTCACCTTGGTCATATCGTAGCGGTGCTTAGGCGAAGCCCTGCGTCGGTAGAACATCATCATCGTCACCACACCGTCGTGCTGATGGAACTCTTCCCCGACACCCTGCTGGATCGGAGTCCGGGGATCGTCATCGAGCTGAACGTGTGCTGAACTCGGAGGTGCCGCACGTTCGGTACTTGGATCGGTCGGATCGTGAAGACGTACGACTACATCAACTGCGTTGTTATAACGCTTCCGCTTTCGGTCTACGAGGGTACGTGGACAACACTCTCCCCTCTCGTTGCTATGCATCACCATGATCTTGCGTGTGTGTAGGAAATTTTTTGAAATTACTACGTTCCCCAACAGTGATGTTACGCTATGAAAAGTTGTCAGCAGATTAGATTTGTGGAATATTATGCTCTCTACGGTAGTGTGTGAAATTTGTTTTGCAGAGCCGGACACGATCCTTGTGTTCAAAATCTTCTGTGGAGTATTCGGAGAAGGAACCCGCCTTGCAATGCCGAAGACAATCTGCGCGCCGGACTCATCGTCATTGAATCCCGGTTCAGGGGCTACTGAGGGAGTCCTGGATTAGGGGGTCCTCGCACAGCCGGACTATATACTTTGGCCGGACTGTTGGACTATGAAGATACAAGATTGAAGACTTCGTCCCGTGTCCGGGTGGGACTCTCATTTGCGTGGAAGGCAAGCTTGGCAATTCGGATATGTAGATTTCCTTCTCTGTAACCGACTCTGTGTAACTCTAGCCCCCTCCGGTGTCTATATAAACTGGAGGGTTTAGTCCGTAGGACAAGAACAACAATCATAACCATAGGCTAGCTTCTAGGGTTTAGCCTCTACGATCTCGTGGTAGATCAACTCTTGTAATACTCATATCATCAAGACCAATCAAGCAGGAAGTAGGGTATTACCTCCATCGAGAGGGCCCGAACCTGGGTAAACATTGTGTCCCTCGCCTCCTGTTATCATCAGCCTTGGACGCACAGTTCGGAATCCCCTATCCAAGATTCGTCAGTTTTGACACCGACAGACGCGGCTGTAGATGTTCTTAGCTAGTTATTATGCTAGGCGCAACAATCGTGGTGTTGTTTGGCTATATGCTCTGGTCCCGAGGACGTTGAGAACTTGTGTCTCCCTGATTGTAATCCTGGTGATTGAATAATACAAGTTCTATCGCAAAAAGGGGAAATTCATAATGTAGCACAAGTATATTTATGGATTAACAACAAAATAAATGCATAGGTATAGTAGTAAAAAACGTCTTATATTGTGGGAAAGAGGGAGTAGCTACTAAGAACTCGAAAAAAGGCACGTCAACACTTCATAATTTGAAGCATGAGCTCTGAACCACCAGGACGCATGGGAGGGCGCGGGTCGCTCACATCTCAGCGGCCACCCGCTTGTAGAGCTCTTCCTTTTCGAGGTGCGGCGTGGCGACGACCTGCAGCGGCGTGCGCATGAAGGTGATGAGCCCGGGGGACTCCATCATGTCAAGGTCCTCCGGCCGGGTCCCGTCCGGCAGCGCCCAGGTGAAGTGGTGCAGGAGGTGCCCGATCATGGACGCCACGAGGTTGATCCCGAGCTGCGCGCCGGGGCACACCCGGCGGCCGGCGCCGAAGGGCAGCACGCGGTAGTCGCAGCCCTTGATGTCGATGTTGTCGTGGAGGAAGCGCTCGGGGCGGAACTCGAGCGGGCTGTCCCACGCCTTGGGGTCGCGCGCGATCGCCCACACGTTCACCGTGACGCTGGCTCCCTTGGGGATGTCGTAGCCGGCGACCTTCACGGCGGCGCTGGCCCTGTGCGGGAGCATCAGCGGCGTCGGCGGGTGCAGCCGGAGCGACTCCTTCACGACGGCCTGCAGGTAGGGCAGGTTGGGGAAGTCCGTCTCCGACAGCACCCGGTCGCGGCCGACCACCCGGTCCAGCTCCTCCTGCACCTTCTGCTGCACCATCGGGTTCCTCACCAGCTCCGCTACCGCCCACTCCACGGTTATCACTGTCGTGTCCGTGCCGGCGGTGATCATGTCCTGCTCGCGCGGACAAATGTGACTAATTAGGTGAGGGAATCAAATCAAATCGCGATTACTAATAATATAAAACAGTTGCTTGTGGTGCAGTGGTTAGTACTATGGATGGCGGCATTAATTCAATTGATTACCCAGAGGAGGCCAATGACGGTGTCGTCACTGAGGTCGTACTTGTCCCGGAGCGTGAAGAGCGCGTCCACGAAATGCTGCTTGCTGGTGCCGCTCCGCTCCAGGGCCCTGGCGTGCTCCTCCATGATCTTGACGGTGAGCCGGTCGCGCCTGTCGCCGTGGGCTTGATAGGCCACCTCGTCGACGGGCGTGAGCCACCGGAGCCACCGGATGTGCTCGGCGATGGACAGCGACGCGCCGATCTTGATCCCATTGTTGACGATCTCCTTGAACTCGCGCCCTTGCTCGTCCAGCTCGCCTGCCGCGTTCAGGAACCGCTTCCCGAAGGCCAGGCGCGTGATGTTGTTGAAGCCCACCGTGGCCAGGAACTCCCGCACCGCCACCGGCTTCCCTTCCTTGCCGGCCCTGTGCACGGACTCGACCATGGCGGTGACCTCGTCCTCGCGGACGGGGCGGAGCGCCTCGAGGCGGCGCGGCGTGAAGAGCTCGAGGTTGCAGAACTTGCGCACCTTGATGTAGTGCGGGCCGTAGTCGGCCCAGATGAGGTCCATGCCGCCGCGGCTGAAGCGCTCCGAGGAGCGGTTCCGCGAGCGGTCGGCCAGGTGCTGGTCGTGGGTCTTGAGCACCTCCTGCGCCAGCTCCGGCGTGGACACCACCACCATCGGCGTCGAGCCGAACCAGACCGTCATGATGGGCCCGTACCGGGCCGCCCACTCGGCGAAGCACCGGCAGCGCACGGGCTCGATTTGGAAGAGGTTGCCCAGCACCGGCCACGGGCGCGGCCCCGGGGGCAGCCTGCCGAAGCGGAGCCGGTTGAGGAGGAGCGCCGTGACGGGGATGGCCAGGAGGGCCAGCGCCACCGGGAGCAAGGTGGCCGTGTCCATGGCTGACTCTTCTCGCCTCGCCCGGAGTGGGAGTGGTGGTAGGTACGGGAGCTCCGGTGGACTGTGAATTTTCCTGGTTCAGCTTGGTCAGCATGCCCGTGTATTTATGTGTATGGACGGACACACTCCTGGCTACCTACCACCGCGCGCCTAGGACTTCACAACCATTCCTGGTTCATCTGTGCTTGAGCTCATGGTAGGCCCCATGAATCGACTGCAGTTCATGTTGAAGTAATGTCGAGCGTGGTCCTTCATAGTAAGTCGTAATGTTACTCACTCACGTGTACGCAGGAGATCCGTATGGAAGTATCCTGGTAGCGAATCGTCCACGTTGTCGTCTCGATGATGATCGTCTCCGGTTTGCTGTTTGCATCGAGAGGGGCTGGAAAATCGGTTGATGCGTCGTCTTCTCAGGATGCAGACTATTCTGTTCCGCTCCTCTGCAGTCGATCGCGCGTGGTGGCCGTCGGATCTATGAATGGCATCTCCATCTGCACGGCACGGCCGGGGGTGATCCTCCTAGTTTTCCTAAAAAACAGTCTGCATCTGCACTTACGCTGTGCCATATCTAAAGTGGAATTACTGCAGCGTCTGACCTGTGACGCGGGCACATATTTTACGAGATTCAGGAATCAGATTTTCACTGTTTGCATGGCACCCCGCCAAAAAAATAAGAAACTGTTTTCACGGACCATGTTAACAGATTTCTTCTTTTTTCCTCGAATACGCATAAGCGTAGACGTACAGTTACTGCGTTGGAGTTCAGATGGAACAACTAAATGTCGCGTGCTCTTGTTCATTGTCATTTTGCAGCCCAAGGCAGCTAATCAAAAAGTGTCTAAAATCCTAAACTGTTGACAGGCTGCATGATGCTAAATTTTTTTTTAAGCACGCCGATAAGTGCCACGCGTGTGGGCATTAGGAAGTCTGCCCACATATTTTGTGTGGTGTATAAAGAGAAACAGCCCACACACCTACGCATGGGCAAAACAAGTAATGCCCACACATCTTTTTTTTCTTCCGATCTCTCTCACACGCGTGCGTGTGGGCGAAGTAGATAACACCCACACGCCCTGAATGTCAGGCCACGTACCTCGTGGTCCCGCACGCCACACGTGACAGTCATCGCGCGCCCGCAGTTGCCATGGTTCAGACCCTCGTCCATGTTCGTTTAACTGCAGTTGTCATGTCGCTGAACTACGGTTGCCATGTCGGACAACTGCAGTTGTCATGGTTGTTCAACTGCAGTTGCCATGTATGGTCTGATCTACAGTAGTTGCCATGATTTCAAAACTTTAAGAGTTGCCACATACTAACACTAGGCAGTTGAGAGAGTTGACATGTGCTCGCAAGCATGCTAGGGCAGTTGCCATGTAAAAGGAAGAGTTGCCATCTGCTTACGTGCACATTAGGGCAGTTGACATGTATCATGCAAAAACACATGGCAACTCGGTAAAAGAGAGTTGACATCTGCTTACGTGCACACTAGACAGTTGACGTGTACCCTGCAAAACACATGGTAACTCGGGTAAAAAGAGAGTTGCCACCTGCTTATAAAGCACATTAGGACAGTTGTCATGTGCACTGCAAAACACATGGCAACTAGCAGCTTGGTGTGGGAAAGGAGACGGGCGTGTGGACGAGATGGCAAATGCCCACACACTAGCTCTTGTGCGTGCGTGAAAAGTGGCATGTGGACGAACTGCTGAACACGCACACACCAGACCCTCTCATGTGATAAAACGGCCGTGTGGGCGACCGGGTGAACGCCTACACACCAGGCCAATCCTACGTGGCACTAGAAACATGCCAAGATTCGTGCGCTCACGAACGGACGCGGATCCACGCATGTGGGCGAGATGCAAACGCCCACACGTGTGGGCGTTAACATTTTCGTTTTTTAATCGAACGAAAAAACTAACGCCCACACGTGTGTGCGTTTACACATCACCCACACGGCTCCATCACCACTCATTTTGCCACGTATGAATAGATGACATCAGCAGATTTTTTTTTATTTTTGGCTTAAAAATATTTTATCTCCTAATTAAAAAGGCGAATTAAAAATATGTTTTCATCATTAAATCCGTCCTGACGAGATCTTCAAAACTAGACTCCATGTTGATATGTTTCAACGAAAAAAATATTTGCATAGAAGTTGTCATGATGTTTACACTATAGTTATCATAGTGCTAAAACTAAAGTTGCCATGTGGCAATTTTAGTTGGTAGATCATGACAATTTTAGTTTTTTTTATGATGGCAATTCCAGTACTTTAACCATGAAAATATTTTTTTGTATGAACCATGGCAATTTTAAGTGCATGTATCATGACAATTTTAGTTTATGATGCATGACAAGTCTAGTTTCTTAACTCCCCGTTTTATAATATGTTAAAATTTATTTTCAAATGTAAAAGAAAATAGCTGAAACATATCATAGCAATTTCAGTGTAAATATCATGGCAATTCATGTGCAATAGACATGGCAACTTTTAAAAAAGAAAATCGCCCAAATATATCTATATGAGATCTAGTTTCGAAGATCTCGTCGCGAGGGATTTAATGGTAAAAACAGATCTTCAATCAGATTTTTCATTTAAGAGATAAAATATTTTAAAAACTGAAAATTCAAAAAGATTTTCATATGCATGCATGCGATAACATAACGTAGTCTGTGTGTTATATGACGTGTGGGCGGGTTTCGCTTCCACCACACGTGTGGGCGTTAGAGTTGTCCTAATCGAAAAGGGGTTTTCCCCGCCTCATTTCATTAAAATGAGGCCACAGCAAACACACAAACTGTTCAACAGCGCTCAACACAAACTAGAGTAGCTGAAGACTACACATAAAAGTATAAGGCTAGAGAAGCAAGGTACAGGCGCCAAAAAACCCAGCAGATAGACAAACTACTACCACCTACTCCCTCCATTCCTAAATATTTGTCTTTTTTGAGATTTCAAATGGAGCAGCACATACGGATGTATATAGACATATTTGAGTGTAGATTCACTCATTTTATTTCGTATGTAGTCACTTATTGAAATCTCTAGAAAGACAGATATTTAGGAACGGAGGGAATAGATCGAACAGCTAATGAGAATGAGCTCTCACACAGAGCCCAGGTCCGTCGCGCCCAGGGACGATCTTGCTCCCCCTTGCCAGGCGATCCTCAGGAGCTCTCCTCTTCTTTTGTCCACCAGTTGCAAGCAACGCTTCATCATCAGTAGTTGCCCCTCCGAGCACAGAATCAGCCATTGATGAAGTAGCTGCTTATCTTTCCCAGAACAATCCGGGTGTCTTTCCAAGATGCTCCCTCAAAACATTTATCATTACGTGTTGTCCATAAACTCCACAAAGTAGCAACAGCAACAATCCCAGAAATCCTTTTTTTTATTATTACAGTCCCACAAACAGGCAAGATCAGAAACACAATTGGGGGCACTAAGATCAAAAACCTCAGAAACACTCTGCAAAGTGTGTTCTGCCAAAAATGCACCCACACAGTAAATGGTTGACATATTCTGGTTCACTACAAAATAAGCAAGAAAGATCTTCAACTACTTGCCTTTTACTCAAATTATCACGAACCAGAATCTTATTATGAATAACCAGCCAAACAAATACAGGGTATCTATTTGGAACTTTAATTTTCCAGAACTTATCCCCCACAGGAGTGTCAACCCCTCCCCAATTGATCTGGGCATAAAAAGATTTAGTAGTATAAGAGGCAGAGCTATCCAGCCTCCATACAGGAATATCCGCAGTATTAGAGAGACACCTGCAACAAATGTACCAGCAAGTCCCATTGCTCCAAAAAGATTCATCAACATATCTACGGAAGGTAAGTTTCAGGGAAACCCCATCCCACACCTGCTCAACAGTTGCATTCTGTTGTTGACATAAGTCATAGATATCCCAGAATTGGGTTTTTAAGGAGATGTCCCCCACACAAACATCATGCCAGAAAAATACCTGATTACCATTACCAACAGTTCATTTATAGAATACCTCAAAAAAAAAAAACAATTCATTTATAGAAAGGCCTCACCCCAGCTAAAGCCAAGTCAACCGTTTCCAAAATGGGGAACCCACCTTTTCTTTGGCCCAGAGAATGTTAGGCCTCTT
>NC_057801.1:588317213-588325305 GCF_018294505.1 Triticum aestivum | reverse complement strand
CACAGCGGCCCCGCCTCCATCGTGCCCGCTCGTCGCCGTCCTTGCCCGGCTCCACGAGCGCACGCCCCCTGCCTCCCTGCGTCGCCGGCACCCCACCGTGCCCCGCCAGTCCCGCCACCGCGGTTGGCCTGGGCGGGTGCCGTATCAGGCACCCACGCGCCCGTGCCCGCATCGGCCCCCTGGGCCAATGACACTTGGGGCCCACAGCCCCAGAAACGTTTAAAAAATATATATTAATAAAAATAATTAAATAATTAAATAATAATTAAATTAATTAATTAATTAAGGAATTAATTAAGTTAATTAATCATAATTAGATTAACCTAATTAACTAATTAGTTTAATTAAACAGTAATTAGATTAGTTAAACATTAATTAGACTAAACAGTCAATGACAAACGGGACCCACACGTCAGTTGACCAGTCAACGCCTCTGTTGACTGCTGACGTCATGCTGACGTCAGCGTGCACTGTTCTGGATAATGTTGGATTAAAATATTTAAATAAATGCTAAAAATGATTTTAATCTTTTAAAATTAATATAAAATAAACCGTAGCTCAGATGAAAAAACTTTGTACATGAAAGATGCTCAGAACGACGTGACGAATCCGGATACGCAGTCCGTTCATCCGCCACACACCCCTAACCTATCGAACTCGCAACTTTCCCCCTCCGGCTCCTCTGCCCGAAAACACGAAACACCGGGAATACTTTCCCGGATGTTTTTCCCCCTTCACCGGTATCACCTACTACCGTGTTAGGGCACACCGAACACCGCGTATTGCCTTGTTATATTTTGTGATGCTTTGTTTGCTCTGTATTCATTATTTCTTCCCCCTCTTCTCTCCGGTAGACTACGAGACCGACGCTGCTGCTGACCAGTTCGACTACGGAGTTGACGACCCCTCTCTCTTGCCAGAGCAACCAGGCAAGCCCCCCCTTTGATCACCAGATATCGCCTATTCTCCTCTATACTGCCTGCATTAGAGTAGTGTAGCATGTTACTGCTTTCGTTAATCCTATTCTGATGCATAGCCTGACATTGTCGCTACATCTGTTGATACCTTACCTGCCATCCTAAATGCTTAGTATAGGATGCTAGTTTATCATCATTGGCCCTACATTCTTGTCAGTCTGCCTTGCTATACTATCGGGCCGTGATCACTTGGGAGGTGATCACGGGTATATACTATACATTCATACATACTATACAGATGGTGACTAAAGTCGGGTCAGCTCATTGAGTACCCGCAAGTGATTCTGACGAGGGGGCTGAAAGGACAGGTGGCTCCATCCCGGTAGAGGTGGGCCTGGGTTCCCGACGGCCCTCGACTGTTACTTTGTGGCGGAGCGACAGGGCAGGTTGAGACCACCTAGGAGACAGGTGGGCCTGGCCCTGTTCGGCGTTCGCGGATACTTAACACGCTTAACGAGATCTTGGTATTCGATCTGAGTCGGCTACGAGCCTATACGCACTAACCATCTACGTGGGAGTAGTTATGGGTATCCCGACGTCGTGGTATCAGCCGAAGCACTTCAGACGTCAGCGACGGAGCGACGCGCGCCGAATTGGACTGGAACGCCACTAGGCTAGGTCTGCTTTCGGCCACCCACGCAACGTGCAGGTGTGCTCAGGGCGATGGGCCCAGACCCCTGCGCGCTTAGGTTTAGACCGGCGTGCTGGCCTCTCTGTTTTGCCTAGGTGGGGCTGCGACGTGTTGATCTTCCGCGGCCGGGCATGACCCAGGAAAGTGTGTCCGGCCAAATGGGATCGAGCGTGTTGGGTTATGTGGTGCACCCCTGCAGGGAAGTTAATCTATTCGAATAGCCGTGATCTTCGGTAACATGACGACTTGGAGTTGTACCTTGACCTTATGACAACTAGAACCGGATACTTAATAAAACACACCCTTCCAAGTGCCAGATACAACCGGTGGTCGCTCTACCTCAGGGATATGAGGAGGGGATCGCCGGGTAGGATTATGCTATGAGATGCTATTTGGAGATGTTACTTGGAGATGCTACTTGGAGGACTTCAATCTACTCTCTTCTACATGCTGCAAGACGGAGGCTGCCAGAAGCGTAGTCTTCGACAGGATTAGCTATCCCCCTCTTATTCTGGCATTCTGCAGTTCAGTCCACTGATATGGCCTCTTTACACATATACCCATGCATATGTAGTGTAGCTCCTTGCTTGCGAGTACTTTGGATGAGTACTCACGGTTGCTTTCTCCCCCCTTTTTTCCCCTTTCCTTCCTTCCTGGTTGTCGCAACCAGATGCTGGAGCCCTGGAGCCAGACGCCACCGTCGATGACGACTACTACACTGGAGGTGCCTACTACTACGTGCAGCCCGCTGACGACGACCTGAGTAGTTTAGGAGGATCCCAGGCAGGAGGCCTGCGCCTCTTTCGATCTGTATCCCAGTTTGTGCTAGCCTTCTTAAGGCAAACTTGTTTAACTTATGTCTGTACTCAGATATTGTTGCTTCCGCTGACTCGTCTATGATCGAGCACTTGTATTCGAGCCCTCGAGGCCCCTGGCTTGTACTATGATGCTTGTATGACTTATTTATGTTTTAGAGTTGTGCTGTGATATCTTCCCGTGAGTCCCTGATCTTGATCGTACACATTTGCGTGCATGATTAGTGTATGATTAAATCGGGGGCGTCACAAGTTGGTATCAGAGCCGACTGCCTGTAGGAATCCCTCTTTCCAACTCCTTGGCCGAAGTCGAGTCTAGTCGTTGAAAAACTTTTACTAACATGGCTGTGTGGCCCATGGGCCCACGTCGCCATCGGGAGGTACTAGGATCTTTTACTCCTCGACCTTTACTCTAGGACTCTGATCTCTCTTCTATTCGGGTTAAATGAATTTTGCTAAAATCTAACATTAGGATCTCGTTATCACTTTCACCCGGAGAGCCCCTTATTACTGATGATCGTCTGCTGCACGTGAAGACCCTGAAGATACTTTCCGCTGTTAACCCGAGAACTTGTGTTCATCGCGTTTGCAATTCCCCTTCCACCGTCAACCCTTATGGGTAACTACTTACAGTTGTTATTCTTATATCATCCCCAGTGGTCTTGTTATTACAAGATACCCTGAAAAACTCGTCGTGGTTTCGATAATCCCTTGAGCTTACTTCCTTGCGGTTCTTGTCACTTGAATACCCCTACGGTTAATTCTCGCATTTATCGAGTATCCGCCCATCCCCCAGTTGTTCATGTGTTACACAAAAGTCTTCGAAATACCACCCGATATTCCGAAAATCCTCAGCAACCTATTGCTCTGGAATTTCTTGTTTGCTTTCATTATGATTAATCCCATAAGTATAGAAATCTTATTGACATTCCTTGTCATTATCATTTTGAGTCTGTTGACTCAATATGTTGCGAATACACGCAATCATCATTGATCCTTATAAAATTACCTTTCTGGCTGAGCTTCCATTCTTTTAACTGGAATTGGTTCTCGACCAATCCAATTGTCGTTGATTGTACCCTAAGGCTATTCAACTTATCCATCCCTAATCAGAGCATTGCTTCTGATCCCTTGATTTGGAAATCATAATTCCTTTGCATTTGACAATTGAGTTAGTCAGTTATTTCTATAATCTGATCCCCTTGCATTCTTCTTCCTCTAGTTGAGTACCGATACTCGTATCAGATCCTTTGTGGACCATCAAGTCCTTTGTTGGGTTGTTATCCGACAGTGTCCTACACATTTGATCACCTTGTGAGTTCTTCCCCTGATACATAATGCCTTTGTTAAGTTGTATCCTCTGCTTGGCCAACCATGCTCTGCTTTCGGGCTTGTGTTATTTACTCTTGAAAATTGTGGTATATGTTTCTAAGAGGCCACTAAGGGTTGAACATATGCTTTCTCTAGACCGTGTGAACCCGAAAGTTTTCACGAGTCATACTCTTCTGGTGCTTCGCCAGATAAAATTTCAACACTGCAACTTAATCGAACGCGAGAAGTGGATGAAAGGTTATGCATTGGAGAAGTGGGAGTCGACCTTGAACTTTGTGTTCATGCCCATGGACCCGATGTACATCTTCTCATCGAAGCTTCTTTTAAAATTAATTATTCCCTTGATATAAGTTCATCTTATATCTGGGGTATGGCCTTTTACAATCGTGGTTCCGACCATGTTCTCCTTTAAATACCATTTTCGATGCAAGTGTAAGCACTTGTCTTCTGTGAATCAATACCCCGGTACAACCTCTACTTTGATCTGTTGTCGAGTATTACCCCATGGTATCTCGAGATTATCTTGGAACTGCATAACTTCCTATGAGTTCTTCATCAAGTACTACATACTCACTGATTACAATTTTTCATGGGCTCTGAGTTATTAAACACTCAAAGACACCGATAACTAAACCGAGTCCGCATTACGGTTCAACAACTCTTACTAATATTCTTTAAGTACGAGTTTGTTACCCGATCACGCCATTCCTAGCCTGTTTGGCTATATCGTTGTTGTGACGAATTCTAACGGGGCTACCTGGTCCTTATTTTCGGAGCACCAATTTTCGACGATGAACTAACCTTACGTCGATTGTCCTCGTCATACCCTTTCACCTTAAACAACAAGCTTGAGTTCGAGTTTGTGTCGTAACGGTGGTTCCAATAACCTCTTGCTTCATCATTCCCTTGACTTGATGTCGTCGCTGATTGACTACATCTGCATGAAATCTCTCGACAATTGTGTCGTGATCATCATCAACCTTATGAGCTCTTCCAGGAATTCAATTGAATTCATGATGGGTAATACCATCCTTGCCCCTCGATGATTCCTGTTCTCATCGACCACTTTATTGCCTTCCGTTCAACACAACTTGTTCGTGTTTGGTGTAAACCTTGAGATCACTGCTAACCAGCAGTCGATCTTCCTTACCTCGGTAGTATTACCATCTCTTTTTGTCAAGAATGTGGTGAGAATTTCACCACCTCTTAATAATTCTTCATAACATAATACTTCTTGCCATCTTCGTTCATTCCTTGGTCCCCGTATTGTTTTCAACCGGAATACCGACAATGGAGCTATGACGTGTGAATTCAAAACTTCTAACAACCCTATTGCTTTGAAGTGAATGGGCAATAGTTCATTCTAAGTCCTTCGCTAATTGAATCACCATTCTGACATTGGTCGTGCAACCCAACCCATATTTCGGGCGCACCTTTCAACCAATGTTTAATTGTGTATGTTTTCCTCGAGCATACTTCCTGATATCATTTGATCTGACAAATGTTATCTCCTTGTTCACTTAATGGTGGAAATCCATCTTTTGGGAATCTCGGTGAATTGCCGTTGAGTTCACCAGACACCTCCTTGTCCTCTCCTTGGGTTAATGATGGACTCTTGTTAACGGAAATCACTTCGTAGTTCATTTCCCCGAGAATCTTACAATGTCATCTCGTCAATTTGCGTTGCACCTTTTCTTCTCAGGTATCCTAAGTCTGAGGTATCCTGACACCAATCGGATCTGAATCTTGGTCAGATATGATGGTTGGAACAATTTTCCAAGAGTCATGAAGTTGATCCTTTGATGACCCGGTAACATGATGTCATGCCTAGCACCCCCCCCCCCCCGGCTGGAGGACCTATCATTATAGATTCCTTTTCAGCAAGGTTATCCATTCGTCCATGAGGAAATTGTAAGACTTATTCTACAAGTTATTCCTGATGGATCCTTCGTGTTTCCAAAGTCTGATCTTCACCTGAAGACCATGTCAATGCTGTCTCGAAGCATGTCAATGGTACTCCGATTTTCAACAGGAACATTTGAAGCACGATGCTAAATTTTATTTATCACTTATCCTAACACCGTTGTATGGGTAATATCAGGAGATTCCTTCCCCCTTACCTAAATGGTTTTCTACTTTATATCCTGTCATGGATATCATGCTCTGCTTGTTATTAGGAAGGATATACCCCTGAAATATGTGTTTAAACACATTTTCCTTTCCATTGTTCTGTTTACTCTGATGATCATATTTTCCTTCCATTGTTGGTTTAACCTTTCTTGTGATCTATATGATCTGAGAAGTAATATTTTCCGCTTATGTAAACACCTTGTTGTACAATTCTGTCAGTAAGACCCTGTTACTTTTGTTGATGACATTCCGGTAACCACCGATGGACGAGAACTTTGCCTACTGGTCCGCCTCGTTCAACGAGCAGGAAAATGGTTCTCTTCGTCCCTCGCCCTTGGTACCGACATTGTTGCCGACATAACTGGCATGCTACTCTCTGACATGCCTTGCTATCGTGATCGTACAAGATGTCAGCCCCCCCTTTCTACTTTTAACCCACATGGTGGGCCCATAACCCACAGGTCCCAGGAACGAAACCTGACTCTCCTGTACAACTGTTGTCAAAGTTATTCCTCGTGCTTGGCTTTGTATGTAATTCACGGGCCACTTGCCTGTTGATCTATTCTGGTATCAGACACAAAACTTATTACCATTGCTCTGGACCCCTTTTACACTTTGTTTCAGGCATCGAACGGTTGCCTGCTCGCTCGAAACTTCCCATGAAACCTCATTACTTTGCTCTCGATATTTCCTTAAGTTTCAATTCGAGAGTTACTTTCTGCCACCTTCCTCGATGATATCGACCAGATAGTCAACCTGGTAGAGGTTCGTTCTCCCGGAATACCCCCTTAATTTTTACGTAGGTACGATGGAGTTACCGCAGGAAGAACGGCAAACTTCATCATGATGACCTGAAGCAGAGAAGTGAAGACAACAATGTAATGGATCGACCTCCTCGAGAAGAGTAACCAAGACCAACAAGACCCGTTAGAATTTCGCAACCTAATCCCTTCCCCGCACTTCCCCTCTTAAATCTCGGGACGAGATTTCTTGTAGTGGAGGAGAATTGTGACGCCCGGATAATTAAGCTACAGTGAAACTCCGCTAATGATGCCACGTCACCTCGGTTACTGTTGATAAACCCGCGTAGTTCGAAACCCAGTTCAAAATTCAAATTTAAAATAAAGGCAAATAATAAAAGTTTTCAAACAATGAAACCAAAATGTTCAAGGTGGGTCAGATAAATCAGGTGTAAATACGATGGAGAAACCAAACCTTGATAAAATGTTTAAGGGCTCTAAACTAATTAAAACAGTAGTGAAAACAATTAAACAAATACCTATTGGATTTTATAAAATATTAAAAATATTTTATTATGGGTTAAGAATTGATGTGACAGCAGTTTGTTTATAAATACTACTTTAGGTACCAGTGGTGATTTTTGTAAAAACTAAAGATTAAAAGAAACTAGAAATAAAACAGAAAAGAAAATACAGAAAAAAAAACCCCCCTGGGGCCATGGCCCCAACTGGGCCAACCCACCAGGCCGCCCGACCGGCCCACCCGGCCCAACCTACAGGCCGGCCCACTCCCTCTCCTTATTCCCCCACCCGGTGAGACCCACTCCGCCACCGACACCACTCCCCCGAAAATATCTCCCCCTCCCTCTTCCCCCGATTGGATCGGGATCGAGAGGAGGAGGTCGCCCGACGCCGCCCCGCGCCCGGAGCTCGCCTCGCCGGACCTCCCTCACTGGTCTTCTTCCACGCCGTCGCCATACCCCGCCGCCCTGCCTCGTCCCCGCAGCCCCTTCCTCGACTCCTCGCTCGACTCGATCTGGACGGCGCGCCGCTCCCAGCGCCGCCACGCGCTGCTGCCCGAGGACCTCGTCGCCCGGCGCCGCTCCACCGTCGCTGCCTCGCCTCCACCTTGACGGCTCCAACGAGCCTCGCCGACCCCTCTGCTCTCCAACGCTGGTGAGGGCAGTGCCCTCCTCCTCCGTCTGCCCCGTGCGCCACGGCCTCGTCCGCGCGACCGACGTCGTGCCCGCCCACTCCGGCCGCTCGTCGCACTCGCACGCCCGCGACCGAGACCGTGCTCTGCCCGCTCCTGCTCACGGCCCCCTCGCCCCGCTCCCTCGACCATCCCACGCCCCGTGCCCCTGCTCCATGGCTGCTGCTGCCTCCTCTACCCACCGCACCCGCCGTGGCCGAGTTTGGTCACCGGACCACACCGCCTCGCCCGCCCGTTGCCGTGCTCCGGCACCC
>NC_057801.1:588316458-588317203 GCF_018294505.1 Triticum aestivum | reverse complement strand
GCGCCGGGCCCGCGCCTCTGCCGCGCTCACAGCGGCCCCGCCTCCATCGTGCCCGCTCGTCGCCGTCCTTGCCCGGCTCCACGAGCGCACGCCCCCTGCCTCCCTGCGTCGCCGGCACCCCACCGTGCCCCGCCAGTCCCGCCACCGCGGTTGGCCTGGGCGGGTGCCGTATGAGGCACCCACGCGCCCGTGCCCGCATCGGCCCCCTGGGCAAATGACACTTGGGGCCCACAGCCCCAGAAACGTTTAAAAAATATATATATTAATAAAAATAATTAAATAATTAAATAATAATTAAATTAATTAATTAATTAAGGAATTAATTAAGTTAATTAATCATAATTAGATTAACCTAATTAACTAATTAGTTTAATTAAACAGTAATTAGATTAGTTAAGCATTAATTAGACTAAACAGTCAATGACAAACGGGACCCACACGTCAGTTGACCAGTCAACGCCTCTGTTGACTGCTGACGTCATGCTGACGTCATGCTGACGTCAGCGTGCACTGTTCTGGATAATGTTGGATTAAAATATTTAAATAAATGCTAAAAATGATTTTAATCTTTTAAAATTAATATAAAATAAACCGTAGCTCAGATGAAAAAAACTTTGTACATGAAAGATGCTCAGAACGACGTGACGAATCCGGATACGCAGTCCGTTCGTCCGCCACACACCCCTAACCTATCGAACTCGCAACTTTCCCCCTCCGGCTCCTCTGCCCGAAAACACGAAACACC
>NC_057801.1:588310526-588316448 GCF_018294505.1 Triticum aestivum | reverse complement strand
CACAGCGGCCCCGCCTCCATCGTGCCCGCTCGTCGCCGTCCTTGCCCGGCTCCACGAGCGCACGCCCCCTGCCTCCCTGCGTCGCCGGCACCCCACCGTGCCCCGCCAGTCCCGCCACCGCGGTTGGCCTGGGCGGGTGCCGTATCAGGCACCCACGCGCCCGTGCCCGCATCGGCCCCCTGGGCCAATGACACTTGGGGCCCACAGCCCCAGAAACGTTTAAAAAAATATATTAATAAAAATAATTAAATAATTAAATAATAATTAAATTAATTAATTAATTAAGGAATTAATTAAGTTAATTAATCATAATTAGATTAACCTAATTAACTAATTAGTTTAATTAAACAGTAATTAGATTAGTTAAACATTAATTAGACTAAACAGTCAATGACAAACGGGACCCACACGTCAGTTGACCAGTCAACGCCTCTGTTGACTGCTGACGTCATGCTGACGTCATGCTGACATCAGCGTGCACTGTTCTGGATAATGTTGGATAAAAATATTTAAATAAATGCTAAAAATGATTTTAATCTTTTAAAATTAATATAAAATAAACCGTAGCTCAGATGAAAAAACTTTGTACATGAAAGATGCTCAGAACGACGTGACGAATCCGGATACGCAGTCCGTTCGTCCGCCACACACCCCTAACCTATCGAACTCGCAACTTTCCCCCTCCGGCTCCTCTGCCCGAAAACACGAAACACCGGGAATACTTTCCCGGATGTTTTTCCCCCTTCACCGGTATCACCTACTACCGCGTTAGGGCACACCGAACACCGCGTATTGCCTTGTTATATTTTGTGATGCTTTGTTTGCTCTGTATTCATTATTTCTTCCCCCTCTTCTCTCCGGTAGACTACGAGACCGACGCTGCTGCTGACCAGTTCGACTACGGAGTTGACGACCCCTCTCTCTTGCCAGAGCAACCAGGCAAGCCCCCCCTTTGATCACCAGATATCGCCTATTCTCCTCTATACTGCTTGCATTAGAGTAGTGTAGCATGTTACTGCTTTCGTTAATCCTATTCTGATGCATAGCCTGACATTGTCGCTACATCTGTTGATACCTTACCTGCCATCCTAAATGCTTAGTATAGGATGCTAGTTTATCATCATTGGCCCTACATTCTTGTCAGTCTGCCTTGCTATACTATCGGGCCGTGATCACTTGGGAGGTGATCACGGGTATATACTATACATTCATACATACTATACAGATGGTGACTAAAGTCGGGTCAGCTCATTGAGTAACTGCAAGTGATTCTGACGAGGGGGCTGAAAGGACAGGTGGCTTCATCCCGGTAGAGGTGGGCCTAGGTTCCCGACGGCCCTCGACTGTTACTTTGTGGCGGAGCGACAAGGCAGGTTGAGACCACCTAGGAGACAGGTGGGCCTGGCCCTATTCGGCGTTCGCGGATACTTAACACGCTTAACGAGATCTTGGTATTTGATCTGAGTCGGCTACGAGCCTATACGCACTAACCATCTACGTGGGAGTAGTTATGGGTATCCCGACGTCGTGGTATCAGCCGAAGCACTTCAGACGTCAGCGACAGAGCGGCGCGCGCCGAATTGGACTGGAACGCCACTAGGCTAGGTCTGCTTTCGGCCGCCCACGCAACGTGCAGGTGTGCTCAGGGCGATGGGCCCAGACCCCTGCGCGCTTAGGTTTAGACCGGCGTGCTGGCCTCTCTGTTTTGCCTAGGTGGGGCTGCGACGTGTTGATCTTCCGCGGCCGGGCATGACCCAGGAAAGTGTGTCCGGCCAAATGGGATCGAGCGTGTTGGGTTATGTGGTGCACCCCTGCAGGGAAGTTAATCTATTCGAATAGCCGTGATCTTCGGTAACAGGACGACTTGGAGTTGTACCTTGACCTTATGACAACTAGAACCGGATACTTAATAAAACACACCCTTCCAAGTGCCAGATACAACCGGTGGTCGCTCTACCTCAGGGATATGAGGAGGGGATCGCTGGGTAGGATTATGCTATGAGATGCTATTTGGAGATGTTACTTGGAGATGCTACTTGGAGGACTTCAATCTACTCTCTTCTACATGCTGCAAAACGGAGGCTGCCAGAAGCGTAGTCTTCGACATGATTAGCTATCCCCCTCTTATTCTGGCATTCTGCAGTTCAGTCCACTGATATGGCCTCTTTACACATATACCCATGCATATGTAGTGTAGCTCCTTGCTTGCGAGTACTTTGGATGAGTACTCGCGATTGCTTTCTCCCCCCTTTTCCCCTTTCCTTCCTTCCTGGTTGTCGCAACCAGATGCTGGAGCCCTGGAGCCAGACGCCACCGTCGACGACGACTACTACACTGGAGGTGCCTACTACTACGTGCAGCCCGCTGACGACGACCTGGAGTAGTTTAGGAGGATCCCAGGCAGGAGGCCTGCGCCTCTTTCGATCTGTATCCCAGTTTGTGCTAGCCTTCTTAAGGCAAACTTGTTTAACTTATGTCTGTACTCAGATATTGTTGCTTCCGCTGACTCATCTATGATCGAGCACTTGTATTCGAGCCCTCGAGGCCCCTGGCTTGTATTATGATGCTTGTATGACTTATTTATGTTTTAGAGTTGTGCTGTGATATCTTCCCGTGAGTCCCTGATCTTGATCGTACACATTTGCGTGCATGATTAGTATACGATTAAATCGGGGGCGTCACAGAGGCCAAAAATTATATATATAATTACGATCACGATGAACTAGATGCGTAGGATAAAACTTCTGATGAAATTCCAATTTCAATCTGTTGTAGTTCCATGATCCAATATAATCACATAGCCTAAACCATGTCAATGCCTTTCCCTTCAAAGATAAAGGGAAAACCTTCTTCTTGATAACAACCTCGGGCATACCTGCAAGCTTAAGTAATCCACAAACTTCATCCACATAGATTAGGTGCATATCGGGATGTAATGTTCCATCTCCTGTAAAAGGATTAGCTAGCAGTTTCTCTATCATACCCGAAGGAATTTCAAAGTAAACATTTTCAGTAGGTTCAGTAGGTTGAGGAGCAACTCTTTGCTCTACTTCTCGGGGTGAAGATACCCAGAACAAGCCCCTCAAAGGATTATTTTCCATAGTAACAAGTGACAGTAAATTTCTGCACAATATATAAAATTTCCCATACCAAATTCCACCTACCAAAGGCGCTTCACTCCCTGGCAACAGCGCCAGAAAAGTGTTTTAATGACTCACAAGTATAGGGGATCTATCATAGTCCTTTCGATAAGTAAGAGTGTCGAACCCAACGAGGAGCAGAAGGAAATGACAAGCGGTTTAGAGTAAGGTATTCTCTGCAGGCATTGAAATTATTGGTAACAGATAGTTTTGTGATAAGGTAATTTGTAACGGGTAACAAGTAACAAAAGTAAACAAGGTGCAACAAGGTGGACCAATCCTTTTTTTTAGAAAAGTACAAGCCTAGACAAACTCTTATATAAAGCAAAGAGTTCCCGAGGACACATGGGAATTATCGTCAACCTAGTTTTCATCATGCTCATATGATTCACGTTCGTTACTTTGATAATTTGATATGTGGGTGGACCGGTGCTTGGGTACTTCCCTTCCTTGGACAAGCATCCCACTTATGATTAACCCCTCTTGCAAGCATCCACAACTATGAAAGAAGAATTAAGGTAAACCGAACCATAGCATGAAACATATGGATCCAAATTAGCCCCTTACGAAGCAACGCATAAACTAGGGTTTAAGCTTCTGTCACTCTAGCAACCCATCATCTACTTATTACTTCCAAATGCCTTCCCCTAGGTCCAAACATGGTGAAGTGTCATGTATTCGACGTTCACATAATACCACTAGAGGAAAGACAACGTACATCTCATCAAAATATCGAACGAATACCAAATTCACATGACTACTTATAATAAGACTTCTCCCATGTCCTCAGGAACAAATGTAACTACTCACAAATCATATTCATGTTCATAATCAGAGGCGTATTAATATGCATAAAGGATCTGAACATATGGTCTTCCACCGAATAAACCAACTAGCATCAACTACAAGGAGTAATCAACACTACTAACAACCCACAGGTACCAATCTGAGGTTTTGAGACAAATATCGGATATAAGAGATGAACTAGGGTTTGAGAGGAGATGGTGCTGGTGAAGATGTTGATGTAGATTGACCCCCTCTCAATGAGAGGATCGATGGTGATGACGATGGCGATGATTTCCCCCTCCTAGAGGGATGTTTCCCCGGCAGAACAGCCCCGCCGGAGCCCTAGATTGGTTCCGCCAAGGTTCCACCTCGAGAGGCGGCGCTTCATCCCGAAAGCTTCCTTGTGATTTTTTCCGGGGCAAAATACACCATATACCAGAAGATGGCCATCGGGGGGCTGCCAGGTAGCCCACGAGGGTGGAGGGCGCGCCCAGGTGGGTAGGGCACGCCCTCCACCCTCATGGATAGTGGGTGGCCCCCCTTTGGTGCTTTGTTCGCCCAATATTTTTAATATGTTCCAAAACTGACTTTTGTGGAGTTTTAGGACTTTTGGAGTTGTGCAGCATAGGTCTCTAATATTTTCACCTTTTCCACCCCAGAATCCCAGCTGTCGGCATTCTCCCTCTTCATGTAAACCTTGTAAAATAAGAGAGAAAAAGCATAAGTATTGTGACATAATGTGTGGTAACAACCCATAATGCAATAAATATTGATATAAAAGCATGATGCAAAACGACATATCAGCCTCCTACATCGGACCAAGACGTTGGATTAAGTGTTGTCACGCGTTCCCGAACACACCTGTAGTATTTACATGGGGGCTGAAGCCGACAACTGGTTAACTTTCAGACATATAAACGACCAAATAGGAGGATAAACTAATTATAAAAAGCATAAACATTTTTACATCATGAGTTCATTACATGACTCCTACAAACCGGACACAACTACTCAAATATGATGTCCTTGGAGCACTGGCCCTCTACAATACGAGCTCCCTCGAGGACCTCTTCAAAGTACTTCTCCGGCCGATAGTGCTCCTTGCCTTTAGGTGGCCTTCATCTTCGCCCAGTGCACCTTGACACAGGTGAAGGCCATCCGAGCACCTTCTATTGAGGACGACCGCCTAAGGGCATCGATCCGAGGAAGCGCCTCCACCAGCCTCTTCAAGAGTCTGAAGTGACTGCTAGTAATGGCTTCGGCCGGACACAAACGGATTATAACATCCTTCATGGCCAATCCGGCCACCCTGTGCAGCTCGGACAACTGCTTCAACTTGTCACTCAGGGGCATTGAAAGCTATGGCGCAAGGTACTTCAACCAGAACAACTTCTCTGTGGAGCTCCCCTCTTCAGCTCGGAAGAATATGGTGGCATCCTCAATACTCCTCGGCAAATCGTTAAAGGCGCCTGGAGAACTCCAAACTCGGGTCAGCAACATATATCTACTAGTATATCTACTCTCACTACAAAAAAAGACACATCCGTGACATTGACGATAATTGTGACAAAACCCGGTATCATCATAGATGTGGTGGGCTCCTACTTCTATGACAAAAAATCATGACAGAAAATGGGCTTTTCATCCTGGGCGGGCCGGAGACGCAGCTCCATGACATTCTTTGGGTCGTCCATGACAGAAAAACCGTGGTAGTAGCGAGGGCGAGGAAAATTTCAGGGAGTTCCCGGTTACGGTGGGTGGTCGGCGGCCGAGCGATGCGCGTTTCTCTCGTACACGTACGCATGTGTTTGCGAGGCGTTGGGCTCTAACTGAACCCAAGCGAGGCGTCGCCTAACTGAACCCGAGCGATTGCACTGCACGCTACGCGTTACTGAAGCCAAGCGATCGAGTGATTCCTTCGCTATTGCTGCTAACTGAAGCTGGTCGATGCTGCCTCTGGATGAACCCTGAGCGTTGTAGGGGGGTTTGGATGAAC
>NC_057801.1:588219275-588310219 GCF_018294505.1 Triticum aestivum | reverse complement strand
TGGATGAACAAGACCCCGTGGCATTGCCTCTGGATGAACAGGACCCCAATCAATCGAGTCGGTTGGGGCTGGATGAACAGGACCCCGTGGAGGGCTGGATGAATAGGACGACCCCGTGGAGGGCTGGATGAACAGTAGATGGTGGAGGGGTGGATGGACAATAGCCCATGGAGGGGTGGTTGAACAGTAGCCGGTGGAGTAGCACGAGGTGGAGGCTGGATGAACAGGAGCCCGTGGAGGCTGGAGGAGGTCGACGGTTGTTGAACAGTAGCCCGTGGAGGCTAGAGGAGGTCGACGGTGGAGATGAATAGTATCCCGTGGTGTCCCGTTTTGCGGTACACCACACCCTTCCCGATGAACAGGACCCCCGTTTCGACCGTAGCGCTCCAACACAAGTCTGTTTTGTCCGTTTTGCGGTATGCCACACCCCTCCCGATCAATAGGACCCCCGTTAGGACCGTAGGAGGTCCGTTTCCTTTGTTTTGCGGTACGCCACACCCCTCCCGATCAACAGGACCCCCGTTTCGATCGTAGGAGGTCCGTTTCCTCCGTTTTGCGGTATGCCAGACCCCTCCCGATGAACAGGATCCCGTTTCGAATGTGGCCGGTTGAACACAAGGCCGTTTCCTCTGTTCTGCGGTACGCCAGGCCTCGTTTCCATCGCTTGTTCCGTCCAAGCCCTCCCGATGAACACAATGACACATTCTGTTCCAACCCAGCCGGTTGGCTCCCCATGAACACGACGACGACGTTGTTTCTCCATTCCGACCCAGCCATGTACACGAGCCCTGGCCGTACGTATGCGCGAGTAGGCGTTCGAGACCCCGCCCGTATGTACACATACGTGGCCTTATTTTCTTTCTTGCACACTGGCTGCTGTACGTACGTGTACATGCTACGTGCGCGCCTCTACTACGACACGTGCGCGCCTCTACATCCACCAGTATGTACGTACACGTTCGCGACCAGAATGACAATGCTACGTATGCTTCGACCAGGTGGGTCCCGACTGTCAGGCACTTCCTTGCGTGCGAAGATGTAGCTGGTGGGTCCCAGCAGTCAGGGGGCGAATCGTTTTTTTCGGACGCACTTCGTTGCATGCGAATATGTAGCTGGTGTGTCCCAGCAGTCAAGGGGAAATGTTTTTTTCGCGAAATACAGTGGACCATGCAATGGGTCCCAGCTGTCGGGTGGAGGAATCATTATTTTCCGTGTTATAAGGAGGCACTTCCTTGCTGCGGCCGTGGACCCAGCTGTCAACCTCTCCACGTACAATCCACGTCCAGTAGAAGTCGTTCCTTGACCACGTTAACCATGCCGCGCTGAGAGCACCACGGCGGTGGACGACGGCGAGGCCTAGGAAGGGGACGACGCAGATCCGGGGAAGACGCGGACGTGGATGCCCACACGGAGAGGAGTACGAGGGTTCATTGGTTCGGCTGGGGTGTGAGGCTGCCGTCACCACAGAATAACAGAGGTGTGGGTGAGTGAAGGGGTGGCCTGGCCAGCAGTGGGAGTAGTAGGGGGCGGTGAGGCCTCCGCGGTAGCACAGCCAGCCACGAGAGGCAGGAGCAGGCGGCACGACCGGCACTGCTCTAGGCGGCTGGAGCAAGAAGACCAGAGGTTGAAGAAGCACGACGCCCGTTGGATGGACATCGTACGGTCACTGCAGCTAGAATCATTTATATTGACTAAGTTGACAAAGACCTTGGTACGTCAACTTAGTAGGCCCACATGTCAGCTTCCGAAATGGTGCGCCCCAGATGTCAGGGGGAGGAATCATTTTTTGGGCAGGTGAAGCTAGAATATCCTAGGTTGAAGAAGAAGCACGGCATCCGTTGGATGGACATCCAATGGCCACTTCTGCTAGAACCGTGTGTTGACTATAAATTGACAAAGCCTTGCATACGCGTCAACTCTCTTTTTTAGGGGACCCGTAAACTTAGTAAGGCCACAAGTGTGTGGCAGAGAACTTATAGCCCATTTGAGATTTGTAAGAATGTGCAGCCCATTTTTGAATTCTAATGGAATTTACTACATCCCATTTACAGTATGTTAAAAGTACAACCAATTTCAACCAGCCGTTCAAAACAGAATTCAATAAAATTTCCCACATTTTGATGGGATCCAAAATATTTTTATCCCGAAATTTCTAGTCAGATTAAATACAATTTCACTATAAATTTATATTACGTAAAAATCCAACGAAACATTGCGCTCGCAAGAATTAATGAAATTAAAATTTTCAATATCCAAAAATAATATTTTATAAAGTATTATGTGTTTGGTGCATTTTTTATAGTTACTGCCTAGTTTTTATAATTACATCCCATTTATTATTTCTTAAAGCTCATTTTCTTGTTAATCCTAATGCATCCCTCCTAGGAAATATTTGTAGCCCAGCGGGGCGGAGAATAACAACTTGACCTTGCCTAGGTATTCCTAAAAAAATATAGCTAGGCTAGCCATTTTCAGGTTGAAAAAAATTAATATCTGGGCTGGATATCTGGCCTAGGCTAGATGGGCCACAGCCCGCCCAGTTAATACCTGCACCGATGTTTTCATTGTTGTCCAGAGGAGAAAAATTAATATCTGGGCTAAACATCAAAAAACTCTGCAGTGCTCACACCTCAAAAACACAAATACTACTCGAGTTGCTTAGTCCCAGCTGTCAGCCGCTTCTTGTGCAATTCTCTCGTTTATTAACTACATAGGTTGACAATGGTGTGGGACCGTGATGTCAGGAAACCAGGAGGAAGCAAAAAAAATATAGTTATATCTATATCTATATATATATATATATAATAAGGAGGCACTTGCGTACGTGAGGCTATGGCCCTGGTGGGTCCCATTGTCATCCTCTCCAAGTAAAGTCATCTCCTCGCCCGCGCGCGCTTTCCGCGTGAAACACGCAGCGCCGCCCGCCCAGCTTCCTGGTGCAGGCGATCGCTCCGCCTTCAAATGACACAAGTGCCGTCCGTCCGTCCATATGCCGCCCGCATTAATGATACGCGGTTGCAAAGGCGGCTGCTCCAACACCACACGTCCGTCCCTCCGCCGCCCACCATTGCTATATAAACTGCTGTGCTGGCCATAGCCGCAGTCATCCGCATATGTTCCCTTTCTCCTGTCCACACCACTACTGCCCACCATGGCTTCCTCGCTTCAGCGCTCTTCGGAACGGGCGGACGACGAACCACAAGGAGATGGCAGCCATTGCTGCCAAGCGGCTGGCCGGTAGGCAGCCGGAGGACGACGACGTCTCAATGGAGAACATGGTAGTCGATGATCCGGCGCCAACCCCCTCCTCCACGCCATCCTCACCGGTGCATTGCACCATGACCATCAGCGAGGCCCGTGGCCAATATATGGACACGGTGAGGCAGATGTGTGAGGAGCAGTTCCGGGAGGCGTAGGCCAACGCCGCCTACAACCACCATCTCCTCCAGGAGCACCTACAAGCGGAGGAGCAAATCGCAGCGGAGCGGGCGGAGCAGGAGGCGCTGCTCGACTCGTACCGCTCCGCCCGCGAGGGCCGCCTCAAGCGCTGGCGGTACAGCATGCAGGTGGCGGAGGCTGCGGCCGCCTACAAAGAGGGCGATGAAGCGGGCGAGGCGCTGTTTGGCGAGACCGAGGACGAGGCAGAGGACAATACCAGCTCTGACGAGTGCCCGCTCCGCTGGTGTCGACGAGACCCTGCTCCGTCGAGGCCCCGCGGCGCCAACTATGAGGCAGAGGACACCGCCGGCTCCGCCGAGGCCCCTCCCCACCAACAACGAGGCAGAGGACATCGCCGGCTCAGCCGAGGCCGCACCCTGCCGACAATGAGGGGGAGAATTTCCACCGCTCCGCCGAGGCCCCGCCCGCTGGCAAGGAGACAGAGGACATCGCCGGCTCTGCTGAGGCCCCACCCCGCTGCCAACGAGGCCGTGCCACACAGAAAATGAGGAAGAGTAGAACACGGTAGTTCGCCACCGCTCGGGTCCAAGTAAGGCCACCGATGCTACCCTACGGTTGAAGCCAAGCTAGGCGGGTTGACCATTGACGGCCGGTTAGCTTCTTGGCGGCGACATGGAGTCGGAGAGCTGTGTTGGAGAAGAACGCTACTTCTACTTAACTGCTGGTGCAGTTGGCTGACTGACACGTGGGCCCAATAGGCCACATGTAAGTTACGCAACTGCACCTGCAGTTAAGTCACTGAAGCTTCTGTTCGGCTCAGCGGGACACAGATGGGTAGCTCCAGCGCACCCCTTTTTAGTTGAAGAATGTATGAAATGTAATAAAATCCGACATGTTTATATGAAATCTGACCGTGTATGAATGAAGTTTCGATTAGTTCGAATTCCTGTATCACTGGCATTGGATGAACATGCCAAACAATACATACAAGCATTATTCCCAGGGTGATCACCTCGTTTGCAGCAGTTTCACATGTACTCCCTCCGGTCCTTTCTAGTTTGCATACAAGTTTTGTCTGCAGTCAAAGCATCTCTACTTTGACCAATCTTATAGAAAAAAGTATGCACTTTCACAATGTGCAAAGTAAAAAGGAACAGAAGGACTACAGAGAGTTTGACCAGCTTTTTAGCGTTTCTGTACATTGCAATCAAACACACAGGGCTGGCGATTCATAGAGAACATTCAAAACAATCAATGATTGTGCATCTCAGCGACTCACATGTCAGAGGCAATATTTACTTCACAACTAAAGAACAAAGACAAAAATGATCGACGCTGCTGACAGCAAAGGGAGTCCCATTCAAAAATATCAAACGCATGTCTTGCTAAAATCAATGAGCAAAATTTGACAAGGTTGTCCCATTCCAAAATATCAAATGCCTACGATTATGGAATGGGCAGGGTTTGCCATCAGTTCGGACATTTACATGGCACCTCATGCTAAACAAACCAGCTGTTCTTTTTGTGCAGTTCCACCAAAATCAACCAAATTCGCGCGTAGCTTGTATGATTTCGCCCTTATATGTTGCAACGCCTTGAACTTATCAGCACCTCCTTTCTTGTGGTGGAAATGAATGATTCGATGTATTCATGAACATTTTGTGCAGTTACCATTCAAATCAAGCGTGTTTGTACAAATAAAAAAAGGGTGATTAGTATAAAGCAAATTGTACTATGAATTGACAGTTTAAACAGGCACCTACATGGTCCATGTAGAGCACACTTTTAGAAAAATGGAACTCACCAGAAAGAATCCTAGAACAACATTGTACTCGCGCATCACAGCAAAAAATGGAGATTTGTCAGTCCTTCTGAGCTGAAGTTAGTTTGGTCTTGTGGGGAGTAATGTAACCATCCTTCAACTGCTCCTTCTGACGAGAAGATAGACAGGGCTTCTTCATCCTGGCATAATCGGAACTAGTCACTTCATGTACTCCATATTCTTCTTCAGAGGAAGATGATCCTGTTGTGCAAAGACAAGAGGACAACTAAATGCTAGCATCCCTGTTTGCTCAAAAAAAGGAAACGGAATATTTAATACAGCACAGATGAAGCACTTTTCAAGGACAATACCACTTTTTCATGACAGTATCTAAACAGTAGCACAACACCAATAGAGATGACAAAGCTCAATCATATGGATGAAATCAGTGGGCGAGTACCAACCTTTGTCAGGAGGCTTATTGTGTAGAGCATACAGATCAAGCACTTCTCTGGAACCATCTATTTCTATCTACTGTGGTGGCCATGCTTACTATATACTCCTCGATTAGTTTAATGTTTCCAACATCTTCTTGTGCAGTTCCACTAAAATATATGGTGTCTTCAAAGAAGATCCCTGTTTTCACAAGTAAAGATAATTACGTATTACATTAAGTGTCATCAAATCAGTGATAAAACAATTGCTCGTTCCAGCCATAGCAATAAATTAAGATGCAAAACTATATCATTACTTGTGTCATCATAGTTCCAGTGCTTCATTACAGCACCGGGAGTTGATTTTTGTTTTTCTTCCGCTTGTTCTTCCCCTTCATCACTTGGTTCAATAATAGACAAGTTTCGCCTTCAATGTAAGATTTGGCATGTCAATTAGGGAGCACAAGTATAGCACTAAACAATGACATTAATTTTCTGATGAAAGTGGCAAAATACAGGCCAACAGTTGTGAAATATCCTTATCTTACCTCAATGGGATATTACGTGCACATACAGATTGGAAGTCTTGTCTCCATTTGTGCAGTTCACTAAAATCAAGCAACATTACCGTACAAGTAGCACAACATATGAAAGCACAGTACAGAATCATGTGAAAGAATGCTATAGTACTGACCTCTCATGATGCGGAATTCAAACAACTCACAAGAAGAAGATCTGAACCAAATTTGCCAACATGGATAGGAAGTAAGATCTCCTCTTGTGAAGTTCAACTAAGATCAAGCAATCAAGCAACATTTTAGGTGTGACATTTTGGTTGAACTGCACAAAACACTCTTAAAACAAAAGTGTTTTGTGCAGTGCAACAAAAGGTCACAATGGCAACGAGGTGAAGTAGATAACCCTGTTTACACAGAGGTGCAAAGGAAACAACTAGTGGTCAATAACGGTGCATGACATAGAAGCCAACAAAAAGAAGCATCTACCTTATCTAAATGGGAAAGCAAGCAAGACGGTAGCATTTCTCAAACAGTGGCATTGGTTAATATTAACATAGAGATTATATTAACAATAAAATTCGTTAAACATGTAATTTGCTTTTAACTGTGGCATTGCATCAATTTTCCAGCGGCATTATTAGCGGGTGTTTGTTTACAAGGACATTTTGGTGTAGGGACTAAAAAAACTCCATGTCAGTCCCATCTAAACCAAACAGGAGGGACTGTTAGGGACTAAAAGTGGGCATTTTTGGGACTAAAGAAAGAAGACCCCGAGGGAGTCTTTTTAGGACTTTTTCCAACAGTTTCCCCAGCCATGCATCGCACCTTGTCTCTATTAGTTCATTACTAGGGGTAACATGGTCTTTTAGCATGTCATTTAATAACCTCTAGTCCATGTTTAGTCCCTGGAACCAAGCAGGTAGGGACTAGGGAGTTTTTAACCAAATAGGGCCTTACATTAACAACAGCTAAAGAGTTGTACGGCATAGTGGACGCACCAGCACCACGTGCATCTACCGATGTACTCTGGTCATCCACAGTCTGTTGCAACAAAGAACAAACAACCAAGGAGCATATTTGTGTTGGTCCCAGTTTTGTTATCTTTAGACACCTTTCCCTATGTGAGCGCATCAAATCTAGCCCTGCTCAAACTCTACAGCCTTGTCCCCCAAAACTAAAGATCAGTTCGTTACAGATGTGCGTACTGTGTCTGTCATTGTTTTCCCTTTTCGACCAACCTAGGTGCTGGATAGCCAGTCTGTACTAGTACTTTCGCCCCTTCCTTTCCTCTTTGAACCACGTCCTAGATTTATGCGATACAACTTTCCACACTACTTTCCCCCATTCCTTTCCTCTTTGAACCACGTCCTAGATTCAAGCAATACAACTTTCCCCCTTCCTTTCCTCTTTGAACCACTTTTCCCACTACTTTCCCCCACTCCTTTCCTCTTTGAACCATGTCCTAGATTCATGGTATACATGCAGCTAGAGCAATGCATGTGGAATAAGTAAATTATACCTTAAGGTTCTTGGGGCGTGGTTCGGTAGGCGACGGGACGACGACGAAGAAGAAGGGGTCGGAGGCCCTCCTGCGCCGCCGCTGGGTGAAAGTGAACAGCTGCACCGGTAGTGGATTCCCTCCCTCGCCGACAGCGACAATGTTAAGCCTCCTTCCCTTCCTGGTGGACGGATCCTGCCGGCTCTTTGAGCAGCAGTGAGGGGAGAGAGAGGCCAACGAAGTCTTGTTTAGATCTGGAGAGGGTGAGAGAGTGTGAAGATAGCAACTACAAGTGCTGAGGCTCCAGTGTGTATATATATACTAGAGAGAGAGTGTGAAGCGTGCAAACCCTAGAAAACAAGCGCCGAGGCTGCAGCTTATACGTGATGAGGTGATTATACGGTCACTACGAGATCGTATAGCTCCGTATCCATCCATTTTGACCAGTCAAAGAATCCTCCTAGCACAAATTATGCTCAAGTGTAGTTATCGAACCCGAGACCTCAAGTTTTTTTGTTTTGAGTGGAACCCGAGACCTCAAGTTTGATGAGCGAATAGGCTAACCAGCTACACAACCCTCCTGTTATGTTCAACGAGAGGAAAATAACCTTTTATACATTCCTGCATTCGTGTGACAAGCATGCCGTGTTTTTTTGTGTGCGTGTGGGAGTCATTGGGATTTAAATCATAATCGTGTCATATGGCTTTGGTGGTAGGACTATCCACAGTGGTGCATAAATAATGCAGCCTTAGTCACCTTACCTCTCTCCACGTAGTACGTTGGGTCCCACCAGTCAGAGAGTGAAACAAACAAATTAATAAGAAAAATTAAAAGCGCCCGCGGTGTATCTTACCTCACACATCTCGCTACTGCCCGGGAATACTGTCCAATTGATCCCTCTGTTCTCTCACATACTATTTTAAGTGAATCCTTATTATAACATGCACACAATTTTGGGCACTTGTATTCGACCTATGTTAGTGTGCGACCGTATCTCGTACTTACTACTCCCTCAGTCTAGGTGTAATAAGTCACGTTAGACGGTGCAGCGGGACCAAGGTGCGTGCGAGTGTGTGTGTGTGTGTGTGTGTGTGTGTGTGTGTGTTTAATAGCATGTATGTGTTAGAGAGAGCGATAGATTGACCTACTCCTATAGAGATGGTGTGTAGTGTACGATTTTAGCCGCGAGAGTCGGTGCATCCTCTCGTTTCCAGGCATGTCCGGTAGGGACAGGCGGACAGCTGCCATGCCCACTCCTGACCAGCCTGGCCCACCCAAAGCCCCTCCATCGCCCGCGCGCGCTTCCCGCCCGAAACGGTCAGCACCGTTCCAAAGAATTGGTGCCGGATTCATGCCCGAGCAGAGCGGACGCGACCTCTCACTGGCGCAAGAGTGATGGTTGCTTCGTCCGTCCAACTTACTGTTGGGTCTATGTGATTTAACAGCTCATTGGTCTTTATTACTAAGGTGGCAGGACTGCTGGATGTCCCACGCTTTTGGCGAAAGGAGGTACCACTAGATTACAATTTTCTCCATTCTTATAGCGGAGGAGTGCAAGAGCAGTTAAAACACGCAGGCTCAGTGATTACATGGCCCACCTCACACTATCACCATATTTTCTGGACACCGTGCGACACCTAACTCTTTACATAGTACTCCCTCCGTTCCTAAATCCTAGATGAGTCCCCGCGCGTTGCCGCAGAACAGCCGTATATCTCTCTACGTAAAATTATCGATTTCATAGAACCGAAAAAAACTGTATAACCGCATGACAAATGTGGTAGCCAAACTAAAAAAAACTCCCATCATCATTTAGATCATCCCACGTAAGGGAAAAAGATCAGCCAACTCCTACTGCATAATGGGATTATATTTTTCTTTTTAACATGTTAATGGGACTTAAAAGCTCACTTACATGCATGCTACCGGTGCATGCTTGTGTGCAGACATGTTGATGTGATTTAAAACCCACTCACATGCATGCCATGGTATTTCTGCATGCTTGCATGTGGCTTAGTGCGGAGCCTCTCAACGTCTAGATCAGTCAACTATTATGGACTGATTTAGTTCATCTAACGGCTACATTAATTTTGATGATGTGGCCCAAGGAGAGGATAGATAATTCCTATTAGTGGGGGCTAGCTATTACTAGTAGATAAGTCTTTGTAGAGATTCCACTAGGTGAACTACATACGGAACAAAATGAATGAATCTACACTTAAAATGCATCTATATGCATTCGCATGTAGTTCATGGTGAAATCTCTACAAAGACATATATTTAGGAACGGAGGAAGTACTAGTATAGTACGTACTGTAATTTATCAGCAAGATAAATTTGTACAATGCTATGAAGCTTCCAGCTTCTGTTACATGTATCTTGCGTCGAAGGTTGCCCGTTGCAACATTTCATCAAATAAAAAGGACACTAACATGCATGCTATTGCATCTCAATGATTGAAAGATCATAGCAAATATGTACTCCCTCCGTTCCAAAATAAGTGTCTCAACTTTATGCAAACTTTAGTACAAAGCTGTACTACTACTAAAGTTGACACTTATTTTGGAATAGAGGCAGCTAAAGAAAAAACGGTCCATGTAGTCCCTAGCCCTTGAATCGTGAACCCTAGCCAGGCTTCAATTTGTTGGCAACGTTCGAGCTTGCTAAGAAATGAAGTTTGCAACCTTTTGACCATCGGATTATTTTGTGCAGTTTCACCAAAATTGAGATGAGCATCCCTGTGGCAAAGAAATTGAAGAAGCGTGATTATAATAAGATTACTGGGACTAGTTGATGAGACATAAACTCATCACAAATACAAAATGTAGAAGCCATTAGAGGTATGTGCGGGGCAAAGAAGTAGAGAAATGACCACATGGAGTGATGTGGGCAGCTGGAGCAGTGGTGCAAGCCGGCTATAAAGGGAGTTGTACCTAAGGGACGTACCTCAAGCTTAAGGAGGACGGTGGGAGGCGGCAACTGCCCACGTCTTGGCAGTGAGCAAGGGACGAAGGTAACCTCACCGGCTTTGTGAGAGAGAACGGCGGAGACCCCTGATCGGGATGTGCCGACAGTGGGTTTTCACCGTCGGTGACGGCAACCACATCTACACTAAGCATCCACCCCTTCCCCCGGCGGACGTGATCCGCCAGGATGTTAGAGATGTGGTCACAGTCATTTTTTTGCGAGAGAGTGTGAAGAGAGCAACCCCAACAAGCAACCATGTAGGTTCACCCGTCCTGACTATATATATAGTGGAGCGGTTTCCTTTTCTCTCCATATGAACCTATCATATTGCGTGTGTGCCACTGAAGAAAAAAATTATTTATAAATGACGTGGCACCTACTACTCGTTCTCCTATAACCTTGCGCTTGGAATCTCCAAAATATTAACCTTGTGATTGGCCCTTCGCCTCTTCGGGAAGTCGAGCAATAATGGTAGTGCAGTGTATATCGTTCTGGCTACATGAGACCGAATGAATTGCTGCACGTCCACCACGTGGGCGAGGGTCGAGGGGCGAGGGAGAGTGGTACATATGGAGCAAAATGAGTGAATCTACACTCTAAAATATGTATGTATACATCAGTGTTTGGAGTATGTACTAGTAGTTCATATTGAAATCTACTAAAGGACATATATATTCCAAACAATATGATAAATCTCTATAACGAAGGTAGTAGGGACGAGGAGTAAACGGAGGGAGTAGTAAATTTTTCTCCTCTTCCTATGAGCCACCACGCGCATGGGCGAGGGAGCGGGCGTAAGGCAGACAGTACTAAGCAAGCTTCACCTCATCCTGCGAGCCACCGCGCACGTGGGCGGGGGAGACGGCATACTAAGCAAGCTTCTCCTCATTCTGTGAGTTGACGGGACACATCAAAAGTACTCCAGTGCATAGAGCCTTGCCTCTAAGGTAGGCCCCACATGGTTTGCCTCTTTTTTTAACGTAACGTGTCAAGTCGCAATTTGTTTGTTCACCCGTGGTAGATGATCCTCCCTCCACCAAGTGGACAACCAGTACACGTGCCCAATTACCACGTGGGATCCCTTTTTCGTACGAAATGAGCTCCACCGTGTACCCGCGCGGGTGTGGTTGGGAAAGAGATGGGAGTACGTGGGCCGTGCATGCACCTCTTCTCTTCGTGCACGTCCCCAACCTACGTGGGTGTGTGTGAGAGATACAAAACACGTTCGTGAGTGTTTTTTGGGTGGGGGTGGGGTGGGGGTTGATTTCGTGAATGTATTTGTGGGAATATGTGTCGATGACATCTCAAACAAAATTTTGCGTGCAATGTGTGTGAAATGGAGGCCTATCCATATCATATATAGAGGGTCGGGCAATCCACGAGAAGAGAGGGAGGGGACATAGATATCGATAGATTCGAAGAGAGGATCAAGTGGGTGGGTGCGAGATTGATGAAGAGAGCCATCGAAATTGTGTGTGTGTGCAAGTCAAAGATATAGGGCGACTGACCTACCGGAACGTCAGAGAGCACATGTCAAGTTTGTGTGTGGCAGGGAGACAATGCGAAAACTCCCATCTCCTGTGAAATCCCGACACGTGAAACGCCCGTGGTAGCCCTAAACTGAAAGAACCGCCTCAAATCGGTGGGGGTACTTTCGTAACTTACCCCACATTTCGGACAAGCACGCCCCTAAGCCATGGTTCCCCACTGCCATCCCATCTGCCCACCCATTCATACACCGAGGCCGCGAAAACCCGCGACGAAGCCCCACACCCTGCTCAGTCCACCACCGAGCCGCCACCTCTTCCCTGACGGCGTCATCCACAGCAACACCTCGACGTCCCTCATCCACCGTAGCGGATGAGGATCAGTCGTCGATCTCGTCATCCCGCTAGTTCAGCCACCCCGTCCTCCACCTCCAAGGAGCTTCCCCGATGTTCCCCTCGTCTTTCGCGCCACCTCCATTCCTACACCACCGTCTTCACCTGCACCACTGGAAGAGCATCATCATCACCGTTTCCTCGGATGAAGCTACGGTCTAATCGGCGCCACCAAAGAGGTTGTACACTAATCGCCGCATTTTCTTCTTGATTCGATCTCACGGTTCTACCAGCGCTCGGTCCCGAGCCGACACGGTGCGGCTGCATCCACGATGGCATCGCCGGCCACTTCCTCCATGGCGTCGCTCCCTCGGCGGCAACGTCCACATCAGTAGGAGATGCTGCTGCTTTAGCTCTCGCTCGCGCTGCTGCTCTGCTCTTGCTCTTGGTCCCCTTCCTGGTCTGCTCTTGCTGCTGCTCTGCTCTTGCTCTCGGCCCCCTTCCTGGTCTGCTCTTGCTATTTCTCTTGCTCGCGTTGCTGCTCTCGCTCTTTCTCTTGCTTGCGATGCTGCTCTGATTTAGCTACACTTCAGTCGACTGAATCGACTTTTTGGTCAGTCGACTTTCAGGGGGTGGGGGGGCTGTCAGGACCCCGACTCAATGCCACATCGATCTAGCATGTAACACCTCATATCACTTTGCGGGCTCACGCACGGTATCCCCACGGGTGTCGCCTTACCTTCGCCCGGGACCGTTTGCGCCTTTTGGCACACGTATGTGACAATGTCGCTAGCATCCATATGATAAGGAGCCCGGGCTGACATGGCTAGTCATAAACCCAAAGTGGCACTAACTTACAGGGACAGGCATCCATGACCCAGCATCGAACGTGTCGGTCATCAGCGAGTGAATCCAGGCTGTAGCACTGGGCTAACAGGACTCCGGTGAACCGGGCTGTAGCGGGCTAACAGGACTCCGGTATTCATCGCGTGACATTTCCCCGAAGGGACAGACACAGGAACAAAGAAGGACACATGCCGGCCAGCCTAAGTGTTCCGGAGCAGTAGCAAGCTACCAGGGCTCAGTGGAAGCACTAGGAGACATTTCCCGGTAAGAGAGACTACTAAGGATAAACAACTAGATAGTCAGATCCCACACATAGCAATACACATTACACGTACGCATAACATGCAAGTATGTGCTGTACAACATGGCATCACAGCATAACTCAACAACTCATATAGATAAAGGCTCAGAAGAGCCATCATAGCATTTATTACAAACAGGGGTCACATGACCCAACATTCAGAGCAATCAAGCAACAAACGGAAGCATTACATGTCTGAGTACAGACATCTATAAATGAAAAAGGCTGAAAGCCTGACTATCTACAACGTCCGATCAAGATCGTAGCTGAGGTACAAGCTACTTGTCGAAGTCCATGAGAACACTAGTAAGACCGAAGTCTCCGCTGCAAAAACATAAATAAAGCAACATGAGTACAAAGGTACTCAGCAAGACTTACATCAGATCCTATCATACATGCATTTGTATCAAGAGGGTAATGTGGGGTTTAGTTGCAGCAAGCCAGCTTTGACTCTGTGGCTATCCTGTTCTACGACTACCAGAACTTCTTGAGGTGATATGGCGCACACGAGTCCACTAATCACCACACAATACACTACTATGGATTCATCCCCGTCTCCCTACGAGAAGGCCATCCATAGCACTCACACTTGTCTTGAGCATTTTATAGTATCCACTTCAAGTTGTCTATGTACCATGTAAGCATCCAAGAAGTCCATAACCGCGGACCCGGCTATTCGAATAGATCATGTTAACCCTGCAGGGGTGTACTTCTTCACACACGCTCTCGCCACTTACCGCCATGTACACGTCATGTATCTCGGCAACCTTCAAGCGGAAGCCTGGCGAGGGTGTCGGCCACGACCTGACTAACCACACAAGACTCTAGTCCAGGTTTATCGCCTATTCGGGTTCCATCCGCAAGGAGATCCGGCCGGGGTGTCGCTCACGGCCCCAAACGATGTGAGCAGGGTTCCCAAGCCCACCATCCGGGTGCCACTTGGTACACCGTGCCACCTGTGCCTAGTCTGTCCCAAGCCCACCCTGCCGGGTGCCACTTGGTAGAAAAATAGCACTACCTACAAACACCAGAAACTAGTTGCGACTCCTGGACAGAGATCAAGTTGGTTAATAAGTCGAGAGGGGTCAATTAACCGGATCCCAATGTGTGGTAGTATCGAGTCATTGGACAACATACATAGAACTCAGTGCTTAAGGACGGTTCCAGTGAGACAACCCACCATGTACTCCTACATGGCCTCTCACCGCTACCTTTACCAAATCGTGTTCACACACTTCACTCTCAGCATCAGAACATATCGTAACACTCCAATTCATTCCCAATGAACCAGACCTGACACAACTCTAAGCAATAGCAGGCATAGCATGGTAGGAACACAACATGGCTCAATCAACTCCTACACATGCTAGTGGGTTTCAACTATTTACTGTGGCAATGACAGGTCATGCAGAGGAATGGGTTCAACTACCGCAGCACAAAGTAGCAGATGAATCGTTGTTGTCCTAATGCAATAACTGAGAGCAGGAGCGAGAGAGTAGGGTTTTATCGAAATGAACAAGGGGGTTTGCTTGCCTGGTAAATCAACAAGGGAGGCACTGCTTCACAGACAGGTACTCTGGAACGTCTCCGGAGCAAGGACCTATCGAGAAGGAACGGTGTCGGCAATCAATACACAAACATATGCAACAATATGATGCATGAACATGGCATGAAGATGTGATGCTGTTTGAGCTAATGCAACTAGTATCATTTGGTTTGAAGTCCATTTGAACCAAAGCTCAAATGCACTTCCAAAGTAAGGCTCTTATATATGCCATAATGTGTTTCCCATATTCAGCATGTATAAGTTGGTTTGTCATGCATGAAACTAGTACAGATGGAAAGATTACATTTTTCTGATAATTTTTCATATATAAATTATTTCAATCCGAGCTACGGTTGAATTGATATGAATTTTTGAAGTTTAAATCAATTTCTGGAATTTCCTGAATTATTTTAATTCCAGAAAATATATATTGCGCCAGCATGACATCAGCACGATGTCAGCAGTCAACTGTGGCTGACTGGGGTCAAGCCTGACGTGTGGGGTCCACACGTCAGTGACAGGGGGTTAAACAGGGTTAGTTTCATCCTAATTAAAAAGGTTAGTGGCGCTGGGGCCCACTATCAGTGAGACAACTAATTAACTGAGTTAATTAGCGCTAACTAAACTAATACCTAAACTAAACAGGGGCATGGCCCACGCGTCAGTGACCCTGGGGGGGTCAAACCCCAGGTCAAACAAGTCAAACCCGCCGGCGGTTAGTCGCCGGCGAGGTCCGCGGCGTACTTGTGCCCCGGGTTTCCTCTGTGGTGCTCCAAATGGTGCGCGGCTAGGCGCGTTGGAGAGCCAGCTCGATGGCGCGTCGGGCGGTGGCCGTGGCTGGGCCTGGGGTGGCCGGAGTCGACGGCGGCGAGCTCGGCTGCGGCTGCCGGAGTTCGGTCGTGCACGAGAGCGCGTTTGGAGCGCGAAAACGGGAGAAGCAAAGCACTAGGGATGCTCTACGTGGCCCTACGAGCTGGTTGGACTCGCCGGGGTGTCCAAATGGTCACCGGAGCTGCGTCGACGGCGAGCTCGGTGGGGGCGAAGGTTCGGCTGTGGTGGGGAAAGGGCTACGACATGCGGGCGACTAAGCGGAGAGGGGGAAACGGTGGCGGAGCTCACCGCGGTTGCAGCGGGCGTCGAAGCAGGCCCGGGGACGCACTGGAGACGGCGGGGCGGCGATGGGGATCTACGGCGGCCGGCGATGAAGAAGACGACGGTGTCGGCGATGGAGCGCGTCCCTGGTCACTTGGCTCGTCGAGGACGATGCGGACAACGAGGCGGAGCTTCTAGGCTCGGGCGGAGGGCGAGGGGAGGCCGGTGGCCGCGGCAACGGCGAGTGGTGGCGTCGGTGGCGTTCGTCCGTGAGAGAGAGAGAGTGACAGAGGAGAGGACGAGGGCGAGGGAGAGTGCGAGAGAGGTCGGGGTAGCTGCGTGGCATCTCCGGGGCATCCAGACGAGGAGGGGAGAGGGCAGGCAGGCAGAGAGGGAGGTGGCGTGGCGCGGCGGAGCGCGCGCGCGTCGGGCACGCGCCCATCCTCCTGTCGGGGAGGAAGACGACAGAGGAGGGGGCCAGTGGGCCGGGCCGGCGCTGGCTGCTGGGCCGGCCAGGCCGCACAGGAGCTAGGCCGCAGGTAAGTTTCTCCTTTTTATTTCTTTTTCTATTTTTCTGACATATGTTTTGATTTAGTAATAATACTAAATCAATTTATGTCCTTATGCCAATTTTTGCAGGAGCTAACTATATTATTCCAGAGCTCCTTTATAAATGGCATAATTTTTGGACAATATTTTATATATATAACAATATATATCCAAGGCAAATAATTATCGGATTAATCCAAATGGCCAAAATTAAATATCATGAGCTCCTAAAAATATTGGTTTGATTTTTATCTCTGTCCAATATTTTCAGAGAGCAACATGAACATTTTCTTGGACCCTTTTGGAGCAATTTTTATTTGGGTCATTTTCAAAAATGATTCTGAGGGTTCCACCAATCCTCATTTCAAAATTAAATGGAATTTTAAACATGATGCACAAATGACTAGCTAGTCTAGGTCATACCAGACTAGGGATGTGACAACTCGCCCCCACTTGAAAGAATCTCGTCCCGAGATTCAGGGGTCGACGGAAAGAAAGCGGGGTACTCCAGTCGAAGACGATCTTCTCGCTCCCAAGTAGCTTCTCTCTCGGAATGATGAGACCACTGAACTTTGAGAAACTTGATGTTCTGACGTCGAGTGACACGCTCTGCTTGATCAAGAATGCGAACCGGGTACTCTCGGTATGTGAGGTTATCTTGGAGATCAAGCGTTTCGTGGTCCACTCCGCGGATAGGATCCGAGAAGCAACGCCTGAGTTGAGAGACGTGGAAGACATCATGAACTCGAGAAAGATGTGGGGGTATTTCCAACTGGTAGGCAACCTCTCCTCGTTTAGCGAGAATGCGAAAAGGACCAATGTAACGAGGAGCCAACTTGCCCTTGATACCGAAACGATGGGTACCCTTCAAAGGAGTAACCCGAAGGTAAGCTTGTCGCCAATTTCATAAGTCATATCCTTATGATGACGATCGTACTGGCTCTTTTGATGAGACTGGGCTGTTTTCAAATTCTCACGAATGATGCAAACTTGCTCTTCTGCCTCTTGGATCATGTCCGGTCCAAAGAATTGTCTTTCACCGGTTTCTGACCAGTTCAAAGGTGTTCGACATCTTCGTCCATAGAGAACCTCAAAAGGAGCTTTCTTGAGGCTGGATTGATAGCTATTGTTATAAGCAAACTCGGCAAAAGGAAGACATTTCTCCCAATCCATACCGAATGAGATAACGCAAGCTCTAAGCATGTCTTCGAGAATTTGATTGACCCGTTCCACCTGACCACTCGACTGAGGGTGGAAAGCGGTACTGAAGGAAAGATGGGTTCCCATGGCAGTTTGGAAACTCTCCCAGAAATGAGAAGTGAAAAGACTGCCACGGTCTGAATTGATCTCTAGTGGAACACCATGAAGTGATACTATTCGAGAAATATATAAGTCAGCGAGCTGACTAGCAGTGATACTCTCTCGAACAGGTAGGAAGTGAGCCACTTTGGAAGACGATCAATGACTACGAAGATAGCATTATTCCCTCTCTTGGTCCTGGGAAAGCCGGTGATGAAGTCCATACCAACTTTGTCCCATTTCCATTCAGGAATAGCTAAAGGCTGAAGGGTGCCAGCAGGTCTTTGATGCTCTGCCTTAACACGACGACAAACGTCACATTTAGCAATGAACTCAGCGATTTCTCTCTTCATCCTAGTCCACCAGAACCTCTGGCGTAGATCCTGATACATCTTAGTACTACCGGGATGAATCGTGAGAGGAGATTCATGCACCTCCTTAAGAATCAACTGCCGAAGATGTTGCTTCTTGGGGACCACCAGGCGGTTCCCAAAGAAAACAACACCTCGATCATCTATAGAGAAACTACCAGCAATACCCTTGCAATGTTTCTCTTGATCCGGGTAATCCCCGTATCATGCTTCTGGGCTTCTATGATAAGATCCACAAGGGTAGGTTTCGCCACCAAGGTAGAAAGGAATCCGTGAGGAGCAATGTGAAGATTAAGCTTACAGAATTCCTCATGGAGAAGTGGTTGGCCTTGCTGCAACATGAGATTGTTGCAATAGGATTTACGGCTTAGAGCATCAGCCATGACATTGGCTTTGCCTGGGGTGTAGGTAATCCCTAGATCATAATCTGTGATTAACTCCAACCAACGTCTTTGCCTAAGGTTCAGGTCTGGTTGGGTGAAGATATACTTGAGACTCTGGTGATCGGTGTAGATCTCGCAACGTTTACCAAGGAGGTAATGTCGCCAGGTCTTGAGTGCATAGACTACGGCTGCAAGCTCTAGATCATGTGTAGGATAATTCTCCTCATGTGGATGCAACTGTCGAGATGCATAGGCAATCACATGACGATCCTGCATAAGAATGCAACCTAGTCCCTGTCGTGAGGCGTCACAATAGATAACAAAGTCCTTTGTGAAATCCGGTGGCACAAGTATGGGAGCAGAAGTCAGGCGTCTTTTCAGTTCCTGAAAACTGTACTCACACTGTGGGGACCACTCGAACTTTTTATCTTTCTTGAGAAGTTCCGTGAGGGGTTTGGCTACTTTGGAGAAATTTTCAACAAAGCGGCGACAATAGCTGGCTAGACCAAGGAAACTCCTAACTTGTTTAACGGTTTCAGGTGGAGTCCAATCGAGAACGGCCTTGACTCTCTCGGGATTGACAGCAATGCCCTTACCAGAGATTACGTGGCCTAGGTAGGTCACTTCTGGCAACCAAAATTCACACTTGGAGAACTTGGCATAAAGGCGGTGCTCTCTGAGTTTTTCTAAAACAAGTCTAAGATGTTCGGCATGCTCTTCCTCGTTCTTCGAGTAAATAAGAATATCATCGAGGTAAACCACGACGAACTTATCTAAGTACTCCATGAAGATCGAGTTCATCAAGCGGGAGAAAGTAGCTGGAGCATTGGTTAGGCCAAAGGACATGACGGTGTACTCGTACTGACCATAACGAGTAACAAAGGCTGTCCTGGGAATGTCCCCGTTTCTGATTTTGATTTGGTGGTATCCTAACCTTAAATCCATCTTGGAGAAGACTGAGGATCCAGCGAGCTGATCATACAGGTCGTTGATCCTGGGGAGCGGATATTTGTTCTTTATCGTGACCAAATTAACGGGACGATAATCTACAACCATCCGGTCCGTACCATCCTTCTTCTTGACGAAGAGGACGGGGCAAGCCCAAGGAGAAGAACTAGGACGGATGAAACCTTTTGCAAGGACTCATCAAGTTGTTTCTTAAGCTCGGCTAGTTCTAGGGGTGCCATCTTGTAAGGTCTCCTGGAGATTGGAGCAGTTCCTGGGATAAGATCTATGACGAACTCTACATCTCTGTCAGGTGGAACACCTGGCAGTTCCTCTGGAAAGACATCCGGAAAGTCACGGACTACCGGGATATCTTCAAGGTCTGGAAGAGGGCTGGCATTAAGAGAATAGAGCTGACGCTTTGCAACTCTAGTGGAGACAGTGACTATCTTGCCAGATGGGTGTGTAAGCTGAACAGATCTGGTGTAACAATCAATCTTGGCATGATGAGCTGTCATCCAGTCCATACCCAAGATGATGTTAATATCTGAGGACTTGAGGGCTGCAAGTGATGCAAGGAATACAAGTCTGTCAACAAGGATTTTGTTACCATGGCTTACACTAGAGGTTTGCCATTTGGATCCAGGAGTTTGGATGACTAGCTGAGTTGGCATATCACAAAATGACATGTCGTGCAAACGAGCATAGCCTTCAGAAATGAAGGAGTGAGATGCTCCAGTATCGAATAGAACTGATGCTGGGTGACAATTGACAAGGAGTGTACCAAGAACGACATCCGGATCATCATGAGCGTCTTTAGCTGAGACGTGATGCGCACGTCCACGTTCAGTGGGGGCTGACTTGACACTGATCATCTTGCGTGATGGCTTAGCACAGCCAACAGTCTTCTCGGGCTGGGGTGGAGCATAACTAGTCTGAGAGCAGTCACGTGCATAGTGTCCTGGCTCTCCGCATGTGAAGCAAGTCCCTAAGGTTGGACGTGGACCCGCACTGACAAGCGGTCTACCAGTAGGCCTGGGTGAAACATATGACTAAGCTAGGGAAGGCACCACATAGGATGGCTTCGGTGTATATCCGGAAGGAAGAGCGGAGTTTGGAACCCAAATCCGGCGCTTCTGGGAACTAGAGCCAGAGGAAGATCCCAAATCACGGGTGTGCTTACGAGACTCCTCGTAAGTGAGCTGAGCTGTCTCTGCATTGATGGCCTTGTTCACAAGGGCTTGGAATGTATCACAATGATGCAGGTGGAGATGACGACGCAACTTGGGGTTGAGACCCTTCCGGAACCTAGCTTGCTTCTTGGCGTCCGTGGACACTTCTTCTGTGGCATAGCGGGCGAGGTTCTCAAACTCTCTACTATAAGCATCAACAGCCATCTTATTCTGGGTGAAACTACAGAACTCTTCTCTCTTGCGATCGATGAGGGCTTCAGGAATGTGATGCTCGTGAAAAGCCTCAGTGAAATCTCTCCAGGTAGGATTCTGGCCAGCTGGAAGCATAGCCTCATAGTTCTGCCACCAAAGACTAGCAGGACCTTCCAGGTGGTATGTGGCATAAGTGACCTTGTCATCTTCAGCTACGCTCGCGGAACGCAGCTTATGAGTGATGCTACGGAGCCAGTCATCTGCATCGAGTGGCTCGATGGAATGATGAAAGGTAGGTGGGTGCAAGCGAATGAAGTCATGAATGGTCGCAGACTTATTGGACTGATGTGCGGTGTTCTCCTCGATACGTGCCAACAAACGGTTAGACTCACGCTTGTTCCTCTCCATTTCTAACATGAACTCTGTCAACGAAGGCGGGTCGGGAGGATCCTCATCCCTACCATCTCCATGGTTCTGGCTACGAACAATAGAACTTGATGACATCCTGAGAAATGAAACCAGGGACGGAGTCAGCATCAACTATAGACTGTAGAATGTAGGACAAGGAATTAGTATCTCTCGAACTCCTAGGGAAATTCTGGCAGCATAACGGCAGTAAAATGCTCAGAATGAGACATCCTACTAAAAATGGGGTGGTAACATACTCATCAGCATTACTCAAGGTTCTGAGATCATACTAAACAGGCTACACCGGAAGTACTCAAAACTGGGGTATGACTCTGATCAACCAATCCTATGGGACTACGGAGTAGTAACACGTGATCCTGATAGACGGAAGAGAAAGCCTAGTTCCTTAACCCCGTAGGAAAGATAGGATGACTCAGATCAGAAGGCCATGAGGTATAAGGAGTAAAAAGAGCCTTACGTTCCTTCCCACAATCAATTCCCTTACATAACTAAAGAATTTCTAGACTCAACTTCGACCAGTTTGGCTTGGTAATCCTACAGGCAGTCAGGCTCTGATACCAAAGCTGTCAGGACCCCGACTCAATGCCACATCGATCTAGCATGTAACACCTCATATCACTTTGCGGCCTCACGCACGGTATCCCCACGGGTGTCGCCTTACCTTTGCCCGGGACCGTTTGCGCCTTTTGGCACATGTATATGACAGTGTCGCTAGCATCCATATGATAAGGAGCCCGGGCTGACATGGCTAGTCGTAAACCCAAATTGGAACTAACTTACAGGGACAGGCATCCATGACCCAGCATCGAACGTGTCGGTCATCAGCGAGTGAATCCAGGCTGTAGCACTGGGCTAACAGGACTCCGGTGAACCGGGCTGTAGCGGGCTAACAGGACTCCGGTATTCATCGCGTGACATTTCCCCGAAGGGACAGACACAGGAACGAAGAAGGACACATGCCGGCCAGCCTAAGTGTTCCGGAGCAGTAGCAAGCTACCAGGGCTCAGTGGAAGCACTAGGAGACATTTCCCGGTAAGAGAGACTACTAAGGATAAACAACTAGATAGTCAGATCCCACACATAGCAATACACATTACACGTACGCATAACATGCAAGTATGTGCTGTACAACATGGCATCACAGCATAACTCAACAACTCATATAGACAAGGCTCAAAGAGCCATCATAGCATTTATTACAAACAGGGGTCACATGACCCAACATTCAGAGCAATCAAGCAACAGGCAGAAGCATTACATGTCTGAGTACAGACATCTATAAATGAAAAAGGCTGAAAGTCTGACTATCTACAACGTCCGATCAAGATCGTAGCTGAGGTACAAGCTACTTGTCGAAGTCCATGAGAACACTAGTAAGACCGAAGTCTCCGCTGCAAAAACATAAATAAAGCAACATGAGTACAAAGGTACTCAGCAAGACTTACATCAGATCCTATCATACATGCATTTGTATCAAGAGGGTAATGTGGGGTTTAGTTGCAGCAAGCCAGCTTTGACTTTGTGGCTATCCTGTTCTACGACTACCAGAACTTCTTTGAGGTGATATGGCGCACACGAGTCCACTAATCACCACACAATACACCATTATGGATTCATTCTCGTCTCCCTACGAGAAGGCCATCCATAGCACTCACACTTGTCTTGAGCATTTTATAGTATCCACTTCAAGTTGTCTATGTACCATGTAAGCATCCAAGAAGTCCATAACCGCGGACCCGGCTATTCGAATAGATCATGTTAACCCTGCAGGGGTGTACTTCTTCACACACGCTCTCGCCACTTACCGCCATGTACACGTCATGTATCTCGGCAACCTTCAAGCGGAAGCCTGGCGAGGGTGTCGGCCACGACCTGACTAATCACACAAGACTCTAGTCCAGGTTTATCGCCTATTCGGGTTCCATCCGCAAGGAGATCCGGCCGGGGTGTCGCTCACGGCCCCAAACGATGTGAGTAGGGTTCCCAAGCCCACCATCCGGGTGCCACTTGGTACACCGTGCCACCTGTGCCTAGTCTGTCCCAAGCCCACCCTGCCGGGTGCCACTCGGTAGAAAAATAGCACTACCTACAAACACTAGAAACTAGTTGCGACTCCTGGACAGAGACCAAGTTGGTTAATAAGTTGAGAGGGGTCGAGTTACCGGAACCCAATGTGTGGTAGTATCGAGTCATTGGACAACATACATAGAACTCAGTGCTTAAGGACGGTTCCAGTGAGACAACCCACCATGTACTCCTACATGGCCTCTCACCACTACCTTTACCAAATCGTGTTCACACACTTCACTCTCAGCATCAGAACATATCGTAACACTCCAATTCATTCCCAATGAACCAGACCTGACACAACTCTAAGCAATAGCAGGCATAGCATGGTAGGAACACAACATGGCTGAATCAACGCCTACACATGCTAGTGGGTTTCAACTATTTACTGTGGCAATGACAGGCCATGCAGAGGAATGGGTTCAACTACCGCAGCACAAAGTAGTAGATGAATCATTGTTGTTCTAATGCGATAACTGAGAGCAGGAGCGAGAGAGTAGGGTTTTATCGAAATGAACAAGGGGGTTTGCTTGCCTGGTAGATCAACAGGGGGGCACTGCTCCTCAGACAGGTACTCTGGAACGGTCTCTGGAGCAGGACCTATCGAGAAGGAACGGTGTCGGCAATCAATACACAAACATATGCAACAATATGATGCATGAGCATGGCATGTAGATGTGATGCTGCTTGAGCTAATGCAACTAGTATCCATTTGGTTGAAATCCATTTGAACCAAAGGTTCAAATGCATCTCCAAATTAAGCTCCTATATATGCCATAATGTGTTTCTCATATTCAGCATGTATAAGTTGGTTTTTCATGCATGAAACTAGTACAGATGGATAGATTACATTTTTCTGATAATTTTTCATATATAAATTATTTCAATCCGAGCTACGGTTGAATTGATATGAATTTTTGAAGTTTAAATCAATTTCTGGAATTTCCTGAATTATTTTAATTCCAGAAAATATATATTGCGCCAGCATGACGTCAGCACGACGTCAGCAGTCAACTGTGGCTGACTGGGGTCAAACTTGACGTGTGGGGTCCACACGTCAGTGACAGGGGGTTAAACAGGGTTAGTTTAATCCTAATTAAAAAGGTTAGTGGCGCTGGGGCCCACTGTCAGTGAGACAACTAATTAACTGAGTTAATTAGCGCTAACTAAACTAATACCTAAACTAAACAGGGGCATGGCCCACGCGTCAGTGACCCTGGGGGGGTCAAACCCCAGGTCAAACAAGTCAAACCCGCCGGCGGTTAGTCGCCAGCGAGGTCCGCGGCGTACTTGTGCCCCGGGTTTCCTCTGTGGTGCTCCAAATGGCGCGCGGCTAGGCGCGTTGGAGAGCCAGCTCGATGGCGCGTCGGGCGGTGGCCGTGTGTCACATCCCTAGCTTCAGGCATTGCTCTAGGTTAGCTTCATGTGTGCATCATGTCTATATTTTTGAAACTTGAATTGAGGAATATTGGAAGCCTCAAAACCCTAAATAAAAGAGGGGCAAAAACCCTAGAAATCTTATTCATTGCTCCAAAAGGCTCTTCTTAAATGTTTGATAATTTTTGGTAAGGGTTCTGGTCCCAACCAAAATATTGAACATTTTTAAGGATTTATTTTTGGGACTTTGAATTTAAATCATAGCTATTTGAATTGGACTTATATCTACTGTTAAATAAATATAGGTCCAATAATTCTGAAATATTTTTGTGGAGCATTGTTTTAATTCTTTTAGCTCCTAAAAATATTGTCAGAAGCAAAATAAATTGAATTGGTTTCAAAACCAAATTCAAAACAAACCTGCAAAATAGAAAACAGAGTTAAAACAAAACAGAGAGAAAAAAATAAAAAGAGTAAAGCCTACCTGGCCTCACCCGTGCAGCCCACCAGCCGGCCCAGCTCCCCCACCTGGCCGGCCCAGCCCACCTCCTCCCCCTTGTCATCTTCCTCCCCTCGCACCGAAGCAGCTCGGTGGCGAGCGCCGATGCCGCCTCGGCCACCTCCTGCTTCCACCGAGGCGTTCCCGAGCCTCCCCCTCACGCCACCACGATGCCCCGACCCCCTGGAACCCCTCGACCTCTCCCATCGTCTCCCCCCTCTCTCTGGCTCCCTCTCTCCTCCACCGAGCGGAGCCCCGTCGCCACCGACGCCGTTCGCCGCGGCCACCACCACCCTCTCGCCTCACCGACGCCTCCCAGAGCTCCGCAGAGCCTCCCTCTACCTCCTCAACAAGCCACGAGGCCCTAGACGTGCCGCAACACCGCCCTCGATGTCTTCTTCAACCTCGGGACCGCCGACCATCTTCGTCAAATTCGTCGGCCCCGGTGCCTCCCCGAGCTCCCCGAGGCCACCGTCGCAACCCCTGTGAGCTCCACTCCGTTTCCTCTCCTTCATTTTGCTCGTGCCCGTACCGTAGCACCCCCGGCCACATTCCCGAGCACCGCCGTCCGCCATGGCCGCGTAGCTCTCCTGACCCGAGCCCCTCTGCTCGAACCCGTGGCACCAGCGCGCTTCTGGTGGCCCGCGGATGCCGTCTGGACCATCAGTTTCTCTCCTAGCGCGCCGCAGCCCAACTCCGCACATGGCCGAACTCCGGCCGCCGCCTCGGGCTCCACTCCGGCGAACCCCGGCCACCCCCGCATCTCCCGTCGGCCCTATTAGATGCGCACGAGTCCGGGCATCCCGTAGAGCCCCTCCGCCGCTCTTTTGGTCGTCGGAGGGCGAATCCCGACGCTCTCCGCCGTCCCTGGCCTCGCCGGCGACGAGCCTCGGGTCAACTCCGGCGAGTTTGACCCGGGTTTGACCCCCCTCTCTCTGACTGACATATGGGCCCACGCCCCTAACTAACCACGGTTAACCCCATGATTAGTTTAAGTTAATCACAGTGGCCCCACGCGTCAGCTTTGACCGTGCTGACGTGGCCTTTGACCCGGCCCCACCTGCCATTGACACTAACTAGCCCTGTGTCACTGACGTGTGGCCCCCACACGTCAGGTTTGACCTGGGGCGCCCAGTTGACTCTGCTGACGTCACAGTGACGTGGGGCTGACGCAATAAGTATTTTCTGGAATTAAAAATAATCAGGAAATTCCAGAAAATGCCTAAAACTTCTAAAAATCATAGAAATTCAACCGTTACTCCAAATTAAATAATTTATATATGAAAAATTATCAGACAAATTCAAGGAATCCATCTGTATCATTATCATGCATGTTAGAACAACTTATCACTACTGTTTAGGGCAAATGAAGTGAATGACATTTAAATAACCACATATGGAGTTTGAATTTGAATCTTGGATTCAAACCAACTTCATTTAATCTGGTTTTAGGTGCATTAGCCCAAAACACATTCATATTGCCATGTCATAGCATGCATCATATTGTGCATTGCATTGATCGTGTTTTTCTATATTTGCCGGTAATTGTCCCCTCTCGATAGACGTGTACCGACGATGTGATCGATGACACCGATGAAGAGCTATATTATCTTCAGAAGTGCCAGGCAAGCAAAACCCCCTTGTTCATTCCGATACAATCCCACTCTCTTGCTCCTGCTCTCTTTTACTGCATTAGGACAACAACGATATATTTGCTACTTGCTGCGGTAGCTGAACCCTTTATCCTTTGCATGACCTGTCATTGCCACAGTAAATAGATGAAACCCACTAGCATGAGTAGGAGTTGTTTGAGCCCTGATGTGCCTACTCATTCATGCTTGTTTGTCATGCCTGCTACTGCTTAGAGTTGAGTCAGGTCTGATTCCTCGGGGATGAATCAGAGGCGTGTGAACATGTCCTACTGTGTGTGAGCTAAGTGTGTGAACACGATTTGGTAAAGGTAGCGGTGAGAGGCCATGTAGGAGTACATGGTGGGTTGTCTCATTGCAGCCGTCCTCAGGAACTGAGTTCTGTGTTTGTGATCCATGACCAGCTACTACCACACATTGGAATGCTTAAGTGCCCCTCTCGACTTATTAATCAACATGATCTCTGTCCAGGAGTTGCAACTAGTTTCTGGTGTTTGTAGGTAGTGTTAGTAGTCTACCAAGTGGCACCCGGTACAGGTGGGCTTGGGACAGACTAGGCACAGTGGCCCGGTGTACCAAGTGGCACCCGGTTGGTGGGCTTGGGAACCCTGCACACATCGTTTGGGGCCGTAAGCGACACCCCGGGCGGATCTCCTTGCGGATGGAACCCGAATAGGCGATAAACCTGGACTAGAGACTTGTTCGGTTAGTCAGGTCGTGGCCGACTCCCTCGCCCGGCTTCCGCTTGAAGGTTCCCGAGGTACATGACGTGTACAGGGCGGTAAGTGGCGAGAGCGTGTGTGAAGAAGTACACCCTTGCAGGGTTATCATTATCTATTCGAATAGCCGGATTCCTCGGATATGGAAACTTGGACCCCTTGCATAGTTCATAGACAAGTGAAAGTGGATACTCTAAAACACGCAAGATAAGCGTGAGTGCTATGGATGGCGTTCTCGTAGGGAGACGGGAGCGGATCCATAGTGGTGTATTGGTATGGTGAATATGTGGACTCGTGTGCGCCACCTCAAAAGAGTTACTTGCAGTCGTAGTTCAGGATAGCCACCGAGTCAAAGCTGGCTTGCTGCAGTTAAACTCCACCACCCCTTTGTTGATAATGATGCATATGTAGTTAGTTCTGATGTAAGTCTTGCTGGGTACATTTGTACTCACGTTTGCCTATTTTATGTTTTTGCAGAGAGACTTCAGTCTCACTAGTAGTTCCACGTGGACTTCGACGTTTAGCTTGTTACCTCAGCTACGATCTTGTGCCTCGGCAGGATTGGTAGATAGTCAGGCTTCTCAGCCTTTTTCATTTCTAGATGTCTGTACTCAGACATGATAGCTTCCGCTTGTGCTTTGACTTGTATGCTCTGAATGTTGGGTCGCGAGACCCTTGTTTGTAATATCTCGCTCCTCGGAGCCTATTGAATAAATACTTGAGTCGTAGAGTCATTTTGTGATGCCATGTTGTATTGCACATATCGAGCATATTGTGTGTATGTTATTGAAATGCTTGGTATGTGTGGGATCTGACCATCTAGTTGTTTATCCTTAGTAGCCTCTCTTACCGGGAAATGTCTCCTAGTGTTTCCACTGAGCCATGGTAGCTTGCTACTGCTCCGGAACACTTAGGCTGGCCGGCATGTGTCCTTCTTCGTTCCTGTGTCTGTCCCTTCGGGGAAATGTCACGCGATGAATACCGGAGTCCTGTTAGCCTGCTACAGCCCGGTTCACCGGAGTCCTGCTAGCCCAGTGCTACAGCCTGGATTCACTCGCTGATGACCGACACGTTCGATGCTGGGTCATGGATGCCTGTCCCTGTAAGTCTGTGCCACTTTGGGTTTACGACTAGCCATGTCAGCCCGGGCTCCTTATCATATGGATGCTAGCGACACTGTCATATACGTGTGCCAAAAGGCGCAAACGGTCCCGGGCTAAGGTAAGGCGACACCCGTGGGAATACCGTGCGTGAGGCCGCAAAGTGATATGAGGTGTTACATGCTAGATCGATGTGGCATTGAGTCGGGGTCCTGACAGCGTTGGTATCAGAGCTTGACTGCCTGTAGGATTACCAAGCCAAACTGGTCGAAGTTGAGTCTAGAAATTCTTTAGCTATATAAGGGAATTGATTGTGGGATGGAACGTAAGGCTCTTTTACTCCTTACACCTTATGCCTTCTGATCTGAGTCATCATCTTTTCTTCTACGGGGATTAAGAACTAGGCTATCTCTTCTTTCTATTAGGATCACGTGTTACTAATCCGTAGACTTATAAGATTGTTGGATTTAAGTCTCAGTTCAGTTCCTACTACTTCCGTACGTTAACTGTTGATCTCCAAACCTTGATATTGTGCTTCTGAGTGGTTATGCCACCATTTTTGTGAATGTCTCAAATCTTTCTGAGCATTTACAGCCGTTATGCTGTCCGAGTCATCCCAGGTTTCTAAATAGTCGGATGCATTTGCAAATCCCTTCCTCCTGTTTCCGATGTGCCTTTGGTCAGATTAATCACACAAATCAGTGAGTTGAGGTACTTTATTGCCTTGACATATATGTTGGAGCTAGTATTATGACCCTAGGTGTCTTAGGGGATCATCTAGTAATTTAGCCATGATTTGTGTTCCCAGTGTGATGATTCTGGCCATCATTCTCGAAAGCATCCCGTGATGCTACTTAGTAGTAGGTATTCTATTTCTGGGTTTTGAACCCGAGATTCACCCTACTTACTTCATGTTGATAGTAATTGCTAGCTTCCTTAGGTTATTAGTAAACTTTGCGATAGTCCTCGAGGTCCGTGGTGTTTCCTTCTTCCAAATACTATGAACCGCTTATGGCAGATGCTTATTGGATCAAAAGATCACAACTAGAGTACTTTTGAGGAGTTCTCCATTCATAAATCGTGACTCTGCCAGTTCTACCTTTCTGCATGGGTTATCCGGAAGAAATATGTTGACCTTGGTTCGATATACTAACCTATGCATCCACAACTCAGAAAATTATATGTTCCTTTGAGTTGTTCTCGTTAGTTGTCTTCTGACCCTCGTCTATCAATTGATAGTCAAGAGTATGTGTGCAATCGTTCATCGATGGCTATTATTCTTGTGGTCCGTCAAGCCACTCTATTCAGGATGACCAGGAGAAACAAACTCCAGTACCTCTTCCATATCCAGGATTGGGTCAAAGAAGTTGTGCTCCGCAGATCAAAATGCCAATCCAGCTTTTGCTCTGTTGTACCTTGGAGTATTACCATCTTTATATCGGGATTGTTATAGGAATTGCACACCATCCTATGAACTCCTGGTACAGTGATACTTCTTGCCATCATTGTTCATTCCTCGGTTCCTGTGTTATTGTAACCGGAATGCCAACAAGTGAATCGTGGTGTATGAAATCAATACTGCAAGCAACTCCGTTGCTTGGTAGCTAAAGGATAATAATTTCATTCTTAGCGTGTTGGTTTTTGAATCATCCTTCTAAGACTGATCGTGCTACCTAGTCCTTATTTCCTGGTGCACTCTTTGATTGATGAGTAGGATTTTGTCAAGTCCTCGCTCATTTGATCATGTCGTCTTGCCCTCAAAGGCAAGATTGTTCTTGAGCTTAGTAACATATCGGTGGTTCGTAATTTTCCGAATATCTTCTCGTAAGTATTACCAGGTTGTCACCTGACCGCTATGTTGAGTTCGTGATCAAGTTGGTTTTTCCAGTAAACCACTTTTTCTCCAAGAATCGGTGTTAGATATCCCTGAGCTAGTTGGTTAAGCTAGACAACAACTTGGAGAGTTGGAAGATAAAAGCTTGCCTGACTTAGTTCGTTCCAAAGGGATATTCTTGTGTAGTGTGTGTTGAAGAAAGATAATATCTTCATCGATTGGTCCTTGTGATCAGTTGCTGGACCTATTGTCTTATCAATCCTTTGATTTGAGTGTGGGCTATCGTCAAATCAAATCAGTACCAACAATGCTCGTAATGTTGTCTTATTCGTGGTTGATCCCTCGAGCATACACCATTACATCTTTGGTCTGACCAATGCTATCACCGTGTTCACTTAACTATGGAATTCCTTTTAAAAGGAAACCTAGATGAATTGTTGTTGAGCCCATTGACAACAGCCTTATCTCCTCCATGATTTTGTTGAACATTAAGCTAGTGTTGGAAACTTTTGAAAGCATTTGTTCATGCTAGCTCATGAAGCATATGTTTGGATGAAGGTAGTGACTTCCTTTAATTCATGTGCATCTGATGCAAGTTGCCGCCGTGGATTCGAGAAAGTCAATGTTGCTTTCTTTGGAATCATTCCAAATCAGTCATGCACACGTGCGAAGAATTCTGTGGTTTGAAGACTTGCAACCTTCAATCTATATGTATCCCTAGCACACCAAGCCACTGATTGATTTGTTCAAGATTAATAAGTTCTAAGTGCTAGTCCCGAAGGTACCAGACGGATTTGTACAAAACTTCGATATCCTCGCTGATGGTTCCCCCTCCTGAACTCGGTAGTGTTTTATTATAAGACTACTTTGTGGTCATGCTTGTCTGGGACAACGTGTTCACATGTTGGTAGCAGAACCAGCTCATGTTTTGGAGCTTACTATCGTAGTTCATCTCCCGAGAATCTCGCAACGTCATCTCGTCGATTTGTGTTGCAAACTTTCATTTTTCTTCCTAGACTCGATGAGCCTGGAATATTCTGACACCAACCAGATCTGAATCTCAGGCAGATATGATGGTTGGAACATTTCCCCAAGAACTATAATATTGGTCTCTCGATAACCGGTAAGGTGGATGTTGTGGCCAACACACCCATCCGGTAGACCTGTTATTATAATATCTTGATTGAGGAAGTTGGCCACCTCCCCATAGGGATTTCGTAGGATTTACTCCCTAGTTGCCCCTATGGATTTTGAGATCCCGAAGTCCGATCTTTTTACTTGATGTTCTAGATATCAAACCATATCTATGAATGGGTTACGCTAGTACATCAAGGAGAACATTAGAAGCGGAGTGCTAAATGTCTCTCGGTCGATCATCCAGATTTTATTTCCTTGGCCCCGCCAAGGGAGAAGTCTGAGAAGGTGTTATCTTCCTTTGCGTCTGCATCATCCATCATTAGCCATCATGGTAGTAAGTTGTGTTACCGGACCCTTGACACGGATGTTGGTAAAACCTTGATGAATATGGAATTGCTCAAGTTCTTGAGAGCACGCACAAGCGCTAGGTGTTATCATCGGCACTAACTGGGTTTGCTCTCACCTTCCTCGGTTATACTATAACTTCTCAAACAGTGAATTCACTCTCTATTGTTGGGCTCTTCCCCAGTTACCAGAATCATTCCCAGCATTTGCATTCTGTTCCCAGCTTGCACCGCCAATGTGCCATTCTACCTTGGGTCTCTTCCATTTCCGGTGATAAGCAAATTCATCCATTACGTTGTCTTCAACAAGGTAATCCACATCATCCAAGTCCAAGTATGCCATTCTACCGACCCCGCCAATCGATTGCTGTGATTGCCTTAGGCTGATATAGAGAGTCTCAATGATCTCTATATCAAAGGTAATTCTTTTTGCCACTTAAGGGGATATATCTTCGAGTCACCTTCCCTAAGGTGCATCATAATGGTGCCATGTCAACTCAACTCCTCGCTACGTTGACAACCGATCACCACATTCTTAAGTCTGGAATTGTGGTCTACCTAGCAAACCCTCGTCATCTGTCTTACTCCATTTCTTCAGATCTATGCTTCGTCTCTCAGCTCAAGAGATGTTGCTATGTCTCATCCCATGAGTTGATCCTAAGTTGTTCGGTCTTCTCGAAGATCGATTGTTCTAGAGTTTTTCCTTTCCCCTTCTTGTCATGATTAGCTGGAGTTCTCAGAGCAAGACGACAAGACAAAGATGGTGTTCAAATCAACGTTCATTTGAAGTGCAACCTGGATCGTGAAGATTGTGCTAGTTTGCGTTCCCCTTTCACCTTACCCTACACTTGAATCTCGAGACGAGATTCTTATTTAGTGGGGGTGAGTTGTCACATCCCTAGCTTCAGGCATTGCTCTAGGTTAGCTTCATGTGTGCATCATGTCTATATTTTTGAAACTTGAATTGAGGAATATTGGAAGCCTCAAAACCCTAAATAAAAGAGGGGCAAAAACCCTAGAAATCTTATTCATTGCTCCAAAAGGCTCTTCTTAAATGTTTGATAATTTTTGGTAAGGGTTCTGGTCCCAACCAAAATATTGAACATTTTTAAGGATTTATTTTTGGGACTTTGAATTTAAATCATAGCTATTTGAATTGGACTTATATCTACTGTTAAATAAATATAGGTCCAATAATTCTGAAATATTTTTGTGGAGCATTGTTTTAATTCTTTTAGCTCCTAAAAATATTGTCAGAAGCAAAATAAATTGAATTGGTTTCAAAACCAAATTCAAAACAAACCTGCAAAATAGAAAACAGAGTTAAAACAAAACAGAGAGAAAAAAATAAAAAGAGTAAAGCCTACCTGGCCTCACCCGTGCAGCCCACCAGCCGGCCCAGCTCCCCCACCTGGCCGGCCCAGCCCACCTCCTCCCCCTTGTCATCTTCCTCCCCTCGCACCGAAGCAGCTCGGTGGCGAGCGCCGATGCCGCCTCGGCCACCTCCTGCTTCCACCGAGGCGTTCCCGAGCCTCCCCCTCACGCCACCACGATGCCCCGACCCCCTGGAACCCCTCGACCTCTCCCATCGTCTCCCCCCTCTATCTGGCTCCCTCTCTCCTCCACCGAGCGGAGCCCCGTCGCCACCGACGCCGTTCGCCGCGGCCACCACCACCCTCTCGCCTCACCGACGCCTCCCAGAGCTCCGCAGAGCCTCCCTCTACCTCCTCAATGAGCCACGAGGCCCTAGACGTGCCGCAACACCGCCCTCGATGTCTTCTTCAACCTCGGGACCGCCGGCCATCTTCGTCAAATTCGTCGGCCCCGGTGCCTCCCCGAGCTCCCCGAGGCCACCGTCGCAACCCCTGTGAGCTCCACTCCGTTTCCCCTCCTTCATTTTGCTCGTTCCCGTACCGTAGCACCCCCGGCCACATTCCCGAGCACCGCCGTCCGCCATGGCCGCGTAGCTCTCCTGACCCGAGCCCCTCTGCTCGAACCCGTGGCACCAGCGCGCTTCTGGTGGCCCGCGGATGCCGTCTGGACCATCAGTTTCTCTCCTAGCGCGCCGCAGCCCAACTCCGCACATGGCCGAACTCCGGCCGCCGCCTCGGGCTCCACTCCGGCGAACCCCGACCACCCCCGCATCTCCCGTTGGCCCTATTAGATGCGCGCGAGTCCAGGCATCCCGTAGAGCCCCTCCGCCGCTCTTTTGGTCATCGGAGGGCGAATCCCGACGCTCTCCGCCGTCCCTGGCCTCGCCGGCGACGAGCCTCGGGTCAACTCCGGCGAGTTTGACCCGGGTTTGACCCCCCTCTCTCTCACTGACATATGGGCCCACGCCCCTAACTAACCACGGTTAACCCCATGATTAGTTTAAGTTAATCACAGTGGCCCCACGCGTCAGCTTTGACCGTGCTGACGTGGCCTTTGACCCGGCCCCACCTGCCATTGACACTAACTAGCCCTGTGTCACCGACGTGTGGCCCCCACATGTCAGGTTTGACCTGGGGCGCCCAGTTGACTCTGCTGACGTCACAGTGACGTGGGGCTGACGCAATAAGTATTTTCTGGAATTAAAAATAATCAGGAAATTCCAGAAAATGCCTAAAACTTCTAAAAATCATAGAAATTCAACCGTTACTCCAAATTAAATAATTTATATATGAAAAATTATCAGAAAAATTCAAGGAATCCATCCATTTTCATGCATGTTAGAACAACTTATCACTACTGTTTAGGGCAAATGAAGTGAATGACATTTAAATAACCACATATGGAGTTTGAATTTGAATCTTGGATTCAAACCAACTTCATTTAATCTGGTTTTAGGTGCATTAGCCCAAAACACATTCATATTGCCATGTCATAGCATGCATCATATTGTGCATTGCATTGATCGTGTTTTTCTGTATTTGCCGGTAATTGTCCCCTCTCGATAGACGTGTACCGACGATGTGATCGATGACACCGATGAAGAGCTATATTATCTTCAGAAGTGCCAGGCAAGAAAAACCCCCTTGTTCATTCCGATACAATCCCACTCTCTTGCTCCTGCTCTCTTTTACTGCATTAGGACAACAACGATATATTTGCTACTTGCTGCGGTAGCTGAACCCTTTATCCTTTGCATGACCTGTCATTGCCACAGTAAATAGATGAAACCCACTAGCATGAGTAGGAGTTGTTTGAGCCCTGATGTGCCTACTCATTCATGCTTGTTTGTCATGCCTGCTACTGCTTAGAGTTGAGTCAGGTCTGATTCCTCGGGGATGAATCAGAGGCGTGTGAACATGTCCTACTGTGTGTGAGCTAAGTGTGTGAACACGATTTGGTAAAGGTAGCGGTGAGAGGCCATGTAGGAGTACATGGTGGGTTGTCTCATTGCAGCCGTCCTCAGGAACTGAGTTCTGTGTTTGTGATCCATGACCAGCTACTACCACACATTGGAATGCTTAAGTGCCCCTCTCGACTTATTAATCAACATGATCTCTGTCCAGGAGTTGCAACTAGTTTCTGGTGTTTGTAGGTAGTGTTAGTAGTCTACCAAGTGGCACCCGGTACAGGTGGGCTTGGGACAGACTAGGCACAGTGGCCCGGTGTACCAAGTGGCACCCGGTTGGTGGGCTTGGGAACCCTGCACACATCGTTTGGGGCCGTAAGCGACACCCCGGCCGGATCTCCTTGCGGATGGAACCCGAATAGGCGATAAACCTGGACTAGAGACTTGTTCGGTTAGTCAGGTCGTGGCCGACTCCCTCGCCCGGCTTCCGCTTGAAGGTTCCCGAGGTACATGACGTGTACAGGGCGGTAAGTGGCGAGAGCGTGTGTGAAGAAGTACACCCTTGCAGGGTTATCATTATCTATTCCAATAGCCGGATTCCTCGGATATGGAAACTTGGACCCCTTGCATAGTTCATAGACAAGTGAAAGTGGATACTCTAAAACACGCAAGATAAGCGTGAGTGCTATGGATGGCGTTCTCGTAGGGAGACAGGAGCGGATCCATAGTGGTGTATTGGTTGGTGAATATGTGGACTCGTGTGCGCCACCTCAAAAGAGTTACTTGCAGTCGTAGTTCAGAATAGCCACCGAGTCAAAGCTGGCTTGCTGCAGTTAAACTCCACCACCCCTTTGTTGATAATGATGCATATGTAGTTAGTTCTGATGTAAGTCTTGCTGGGTACATTTGTACTCACGTTTGCCTATTTTATGTTTTTGCAGAGAGACTTCGGTCTCACTAGTAGTTCCACGTGGACTTCGACGTTTAGCTTGTTACCTCAGCTACGATCTTGTGCCTCGGCAGGATTGGTAGATAGTCAGGCTTCTTAGCCTTTTTCATTTCTAGATGTCTGTACTCAGACATGATAGCTTCCGCTTGTGTTTTGACTTGTATGCTCTGAATGTTGGGTCGCGAGACCCCTGTTTGTAATATCTCGCTCCTCGGAGCCTATTGAATAAATACTTGAGTCGTAGAGTCATTTTGTGATGCCATGTTGTATTGCACATATCGAGCATATTGTGTGTATGCTATTGAAATGCTTGGTATGTGTGGGATCTGACCATCTAGTTGTTTATCCTTAGTAGCCTCTCTTACCGGGAAATGTCTCCTAGTGTTTCACTGAGCCATGGTAGCTTGCTACTGCTCCGGAACACTTAGGCTGGCCGGCATGTGTCCTTCTTCGTTCCTGTGTCTGTCCCTTCGGGGAAATGTCATGCGATGAATATCGGAGTCCTGTTAGCCTGCTACAGCCCGGTTCACCGGAGTCCTGCTAGCCCAGTGCTACAGCCTGGATTCACTCGCTGATGACCGACACGTTCGATGCTGGGTCATGGATGCCTGTCCCTGTAAGTCTGTGCCACTTTGGGTTTACGACTAGCCATGTCAGCCCGGGCTCCTTATCATATGGATGCTAGCGACACTGTCATATACGTGTGCCAAAAGGCGCAAACGGTCCCGGGCTAAGGTAAGGCGACACCCGTGGGAATACCGTGCGTGAGGCCGCAAAGTGATATGAGGTGTTACATGCTAGATCGATGTGGCATTGAGTCGGGGTCCTGACAGCGTGGCTGGGCCTGGGGTGGCCGGAGTCGACGGCGGCGAGCTCGGCTGCGGCTGCCGGAGTTCGGTCGTGCACGAGAGCGCGTTTGGAGCGCGAAAACGGGAGAAGCAAAGCACTAGGGATGCTCTACGTGGCCCTACGAGCTGGTTGGACTCGCCGGGGTGTCCAAATGGTCACCGGAGCTGCGTCGACGGCGAGCTCGGCGGCGGCGAAGGTTCGGCCGTGGTGGGGAAAGGGCTACGGCGTGCGGGCGACTAAGCGGAGAGGGGGAAACGGTGGCGGAGCTCACCGCGGTTGCAGCGGGCGTCGAAGCGGGCCCGGGGACGCACAGGAGACGGCGGGGCGGCAATGGGGATCCACGGCGGCCGGCAATGAAGAAGACGACGGTGTCGGCGATGGAGCGCGTCCCTGGACACTTGGCTCGTCGAGGACGATGCGGACGACGAGGCGGAGCTTCTAGGCTCGGGCGGAGGGCGAGGGGAGGCCGGTGGCCGCGGCAACGGCGAGTGGTGGCGTCGGTGGCATTCGGCCGTGAGAGAGAGAGTGACAGAGGAGAGGACAAGGGCGAGGGAGAGTGCGAGAGAGGTCGGGGTAGCTGCGTGGCGTCTCCGGGGCATCCAGACGAGGAGGGGAGAGGGCAGGCAGGCAGAGAGGGAGGTGGCGTGGTGCGGCGGAGCACGCGCGCGTCGGGCACGCGCCCATCCTCCTGTCGGGGAGGGAGATGACAGAGGAGGGGGCCAGTGGGCCGGGCCGGCGCTGGCTGCTGGGCCGGCCAGGCCGCATAGGAGCTGGGCCGCAGGTAAGTTTCTCCTTTTTATTTCTTTTTCTATTTTTCTGACATATGTTTTGATTTAGTAATAATACTAAATCAATTTATTTCCTTATGCCAATTTTTGCAGGAGCTAACTATATTATTCCAGAGCTCCTTTATAAATGGCATAATTTTTGGACAATATTATATATATATATATAACAATATATATCCAAGGGAAATAATTATCGGATTAATCCAAATGGCCAAAATTAAATATCCATGAGCTCCTAAAATATTGGTTTGATTTTTATCTCTGCCCAATATTTTCAGAGGGCAACATGAACATTTTCTTGGACCCTTTTGGAGCAATTTTTATTTGGGGTTATTTCAAAAAAAATGATTCTGAGGGTTCCACCAATCCTCATTTCAAAATTAAATGGAATTTTAAACATGATGCACAAATGACTAGCTAGTCTAGGTCATACCAGACTAGGGATGTGACAGGGGCTTGCCGGGGTGAAGGAAGAACCAGCCACAGTGTGGAGGGGGGCTCGCCAGAGAGGTATCCCACTATCTATCTTAGGGTTCAGGGTGGGGGCGGTGGTCGCCGGCGGTGGCGGGGCGGTGTCGTGGGGATCACCGGAGAAAAAGCTCGGCATGGGGGGCCTAGAGGGATGGTCGGGGTGGCGGCAGACCGGTGGTGGGGAGTGTTTTCAAGGCGGGCGGGGCGGCGCATCGCCGGCCGCGGGCGGCGGGGGGGCTGGTGTTTGGCCGGTGGTCGCTGGCGGCTTAGGGGTGGAGGTTGAAGATGAATTGCAGGCCCTTGATATCGTATCCATCAGCTGCAAAATCGACTGACCAGAGATGAAAAAGTCAGTCGACTGACTTGTAGCCTCACCTTGCTTGTGCGTTCAGTTTCGACAACAAAATTCAGTTTCGACAGCAAAATTCAGTTTTGACAGTTAAGTTCAGTTTCGACAGTCAAATTCAGTTTCAACAGTTAAGTTCATAGATGAGCGGCTGATGTATATTACATCTAGCACTTTGTGGTTATGTATTTTACATCATGTATTGGATAGGCTATTAGAATTCCACTCGGGTTAACGTTGTCTCTCTTGTCCTGCTTCAGCCTCGGCGTTGTACAACTCACCGGAGCTGCTCCGATGACGAAACCCTCCATCACAGCGGAGCAGTACCTCGGGCTCCATCTCTAGACGCCTAAGATCTTCTTCCCCTCCTTCGACAGCCAAGTCAGCCGGAGCATCCTCACCGGCCAACCCAATCACGCTGAGACTAACATGGCTTCACCAAAGAGGTTCTACACTTGTTGCATCTCTTTTTTACTGTACATATTATATATATTGTCCACTGAGCACACGTAGTAACGGGAAATATGATTATTTTATCCTACTATATGACAAGCAGTGAGGTACCAGGCAACTTAGCTTGCCGTGATGGACTCTCTTGAACGCCATCATTATTTATCTCTGCGTGTTTGAGCTGTGCATTTCTCGATGGCCCTGGGAGTTGAGCTAGTAGGGCAATGGCGTGGGTCCAAAGTAATAGAAGTAACACAAAAACATTTTTTTAGTGTAGGCTTTTCCTTGCTCAAGCCTGCCTACTAGAATTGCCAGTGCTTGAAAGGAAAAGTGAATGAAAAACATAGGAATTGGGAAGTTTCCTATGGTACTACTATTCATGAATTTGGTTCAAAGGAATGGAGCAAAGGAAAACTGTAGGATTTGTTCCTTTAGTGTCTCCTTGAAAGAAAAAAACATAGGAATTTTAATTTTCAGTTGTCCTCCTTTTCAAATTCCTATTCATGAAGCACAAGACTAAGAGATAGTAGCATAATAGCATTATAACCGTACATTTTCTTGTGGTTTGACTTAATCTCACCATGCTTCTTTGCATCCTGTGATCTTCAAATTGTTGTGAATCAAACACCCAGATTGGCAGAAATCCTGTGTTCTTAAATTCTCTGTTTTGCACGTGCATTCCTATCCTATTCCTATCTATTTCCTATCCCTGCATTGTTGGAATCCTCCAATTCAAATGAGCCCTTACAGAATTACTTCTCTTACAGATAGTTGTCAAAGAAAACCTTGTGTGGTTTGTCCCGCTCCTGCTGCACCGTCGTCCACCCCAGCTCAGCTGCTCCAACAACAGAAGGGTCCAGCACAGCAGGGATCCGGCCTCCAGACTGTCTTTCGCAGCCTCAGATCTTCTTCCCCGCTGCCGGCAGCCATGAAAACTGCATTACCATCATCAACCGAGCAGATGACCTCGAGGACTACACGGGTCCGCAAGAGAGGTTGCACTCTTTCGTGTCTGCTTACGTTATGCATCACTTAATATTACATGCTACTTTATCGTCCTGTTCACCGATTAGACTCTGAGTCAGCTCCAAACTAATGGTCAAACTTGAGTTTTTAAATGGTTGTGGGGTACATATCGGGGCCGCAATCAATAGTATCTATCTACTATCTAGTTAATCTCCGGTGTCTACTATGAGTTTCATGTTGGGTGGGAAACAAATAGTAAAGAAGCCATTATCTGTATTTTTTAACTGAAGCCATTATCTGCGTGCTATTATTGGTTTTGGGTCTATCCACAGGTTGCTACCATCACTCTGGATTTCCGCATGCACTCCTTACATAATCTCACTAAGTTTTATTCCTATGCATGACAGTTATTGTAAACAATGGAACTGAACATGTAGAGCAAAAGAGATGAGCCTTGCGTGGCAATAAAATTTCATGCAGATGTCGCTCCATGGTAGGCGCAAAGGCAGCCCCCCTCCACGCATTTCGGATTGTAATCGAGAGGAAGATATCTGTTCGGAGGGGGATTCAGAAGGAGAAGACAACTCCCATTTACCCCCTGAGGTCTTCGCTCTAACTTGGCATGCTGATGTTGGTTATATCATGCATATGGTGCCTTGCATTGCTTACTTTTTATACATCAAATATGTCATCTTCTTAGTTTAGACATCCTTTATGCGAATGCCATCTGTTTAGTTTATTCATCGTTTATGTGAATTATGCAACGACATCTTGTTTAGCCATGCATCATATATGTGAATTTTGCAATGCCATCCTGCTTAGCCAGTCATCTTATATGTAAATTATATCAGGCCATCCTTTTTTTCCATTACATATTACATTTGTCAACAATATTAGTACATTCAACTGCTCTTCGTGTGCATTAGCCATTTGACACGGTGATGGCAAATTATGGAGTGAAAACAAGGTCTTCAGAGCAGATTATGCTATCTGACGAAGAGCATTTCTCACTGGTTACGGATAGCTCCTCAGAGGAGGATTCAGAGACAGATGACCAGTCCTACTCCCCCCAAGGTGTATGCTCTAACTTGGCAGGGTTATGTTGCTCATATCGTGCGTATGGTGTCTTGCATTGCTATGTCATTTGATTAATTTAGACATGCTTTGTGTGAATGCCACCTGTTTAGTGTCTAATTACCATATATGTGAATTATGCATTGCCATCTTGTTGCAAGACATTATATATGTGAATTATACAATGCTATCTTGTTGCAAAGGCATTATATATGTGAATTATGCAATGCCATGCTGTTTAGCCCATCATCATGTATGTGAATTATATCATGTTATCATTTTTCTGTATTACGTGTTCCATTTGTCGACAACATTTGTATATTCAACTACTCTTCCTGTGCATCAGCCATTTGAAGCGGTGATGGAAGTATCTGGAGTGAAAACAAGGTATTCAGAGCAGACAATGTAACCTGCTGAAGCAAACATATTGCTGGTTACAGAGAGCTCCTCAGAGGAGGATTCAGAGACTGATGACAAGTCCTATTTCCCCCTTGAGGTCTATGCTCAAACTTGGCAGGGTTATATTACCCATGTCATGTGTGTTATCTTGCATTACTTAGTTTTTACATCATATATGGATTGCCATCTGCTTACTTGCTTACTATATAAATCATATATTTGAATTATATCATGCCATCATGTTTACATAGTACATACACATCATCTATCTGAATTATGGCATGGCAATCCATTATATAAATACATCATATAGTTATATCATCTCATCCTGTGTAGTGTTTACAGTCATCATATTTTGAATTATGGCATTCTACCTGTGCATGTATGTGAATTATGGCATGCCAACCTATTTAATAAACACATTATATAGTTATATCATGTCATCATGTTTACATAGTCATCATATTTTGAACTATGTCCTTCCATCTTTTTTAGTTAGCCATCATAATGTGAAATTGTGTCATGCTATCCTATTTAGTTAGCCATCATATATGTGAAATTGTGTCATGCTATCCTGTTTGGTTAGACAACATAAATATGAATTATTTCATGCCCTCTTTTATTCCCCACGATCCATTGCACCTGTCTATCATACAATGTCTATATTTTCAATTACTTTTCTTGTTTATCAGCCATTTGAATGGGAGAGGGTGATGGCAGTATCTAAGGGAGTAACAAAACGTTCTTCAGAAAAGATAGTGCTACCAGTTGATGCAGACAGAACCACAGTTGTACTTGCCCAAGGACCAGATCCACCACACATAACCCAGACTCTCGCAGATTGTACCCCTACCCAGTTGGACAGAGAACCAACTACACCCCTTCTAACCCCAACCCCGACAGATAGTAACCCAGTTCCAGTTGACACAGCACCGCCTCCACCATAGAGCACCCAAACACGAGCAGTTAGTAAGGGAACTACAGTGCGCAAAGCACGATGACCACCACTCTGAATCCCAACTCAACGCTTAAAGGAGAAGAAGATTTGTTCTCAGGTCAGGTTCTGTAGCTATGGTTCATACTCCTTTGCTCTTGCATTACTGTATTTACTCATACCAACTATTTTCAAATTTGAAGGATGGAATTGAAACTCCAATGGCGCAACAGGTATGTTTTAAACCTGTTTCTTTAACTGGTTTGCTGTTGTAACCTGCTCTATGTTGATTTTAGTTTCAATTGAATAAACAGTTATGTTCTCATGTCAGGCACATTAAAAGTGTTGTTATTGCTCTATAGTTTCCCACACTTATATTCTGCCTATTCTGCTTTGTCTTGAACAAATATTATTTGAACTGTGTCTCTATCTTGATTTGGCAACAAAAACTAGAATGATATAGACCATAAAGTGACCATGGTACATAGATATATGTTTGTTTCATGCTTTTATCCTGTCCACTTTACTACTGAACTCATTTACCAAAATGAGTTTCATATACAACATGGTAAACCTGTGATGTGTCTCCTTGTTTCTCTTTTAGAATGCGGACAAAATATTGGAGAACAGTACCGCGTTATGCAACGGTAAAGGAAGTAATGCAGATAAGGTTCGAGATAGTGAGACATCCCTATTGGTCTCTAAGAAAGCTGATAAAAGCTATCTTGACGACAGTGAAAGGCATCGATCAGATGTGATGTGACAGGAAGCTGAAGGACTGAGGAAGTCCCTGCAGAATTCAGATGCATGTTTCCTGGTGCAATAGCAAGCACTGGAGGATTTAAGCGCCAAACAAGAGAAAGTTAATAAGCTTGCTAAGCATCTTTCCAGCATTATGGGTACCCAGTATATTGTTTCTTGAGATCTTTTGAAGTGGTTTCAGTTCTGGATTTGTTTTGTTGTGGCGTTTCTTTGCGCTAGTCGCCAACTTTGACAACCAGTGTATATGATATGCTGCTTTGTTCCCTATATTTGCACTGGTGGCGAACTTTGATGCCCAGTGGATGTAATATGTGTAATAGCCGTGATAGCCTAGTGTTAGTTGCTTGCTTATTTATTTCCTTGTTGTCTTGTTTATTTGTTTGCTTGTAGTCATTGCAGTTCTTTTTCCGCTGTTTGCTAGTGGCTGCAATAACCTATTTTTTAAAACTAGGCCACAATAACCATGGGCTAATATTTACTGTAGTGCACTAGGCCTCCTACGGGTCGTAGAAACAGTGGGCCTTCTACGGGCCGTAAAAACAATGGGCCTTCTACGGGCCATAGAAACAATGGGCCTTCTACGGGTCGTAGAAACAATGGGCCTTCTACGAGCTGTATCATCAATGGGCCTTATACGGGCCGTATGATCGATTGACCAAACATGGGCCAAACAGACCGCATTATGGCCGTAAAACGGGCTAGAGTTGGAATTGTTCGTTCATGGGCCGACCATAGCGAGCCATCGTTAATAGGCCGTATTTGATGATGCTATGAAAACGGCCCAAAGTATTAACGAACCACAAACGGGCCGACTGTAACCACGGGCTGAATTTGGCCCACAAGCAGAAAATGACAGTAACAGGCCGTAAGTAAACGAATGCTGGAAAGGAGCCCAAGAATAAATGGGCTCTGAGAAGGCCGAAAGATAACATGGGCTGGAAACGGCCCAACGGAATAACGGGCCGTTAATGGGTATAAAGTGATACACTGTTCATTACGGGCCAGTTTCAGCACGGGCCGTTAATGGGTGTAAAGTGATACACTGTTCATCACGAGCCAGTTTCAGCACGGGCCGTTAATGGGTGTAAAGTGATACACTGTTCATTACAGGCCAGTTTCACCACGGGCCGTTAATGGGCCAAGAGTTACGAAGGGCCTCATATGGGATGAAAGACGTCATGGGTCATACATGGGCCAGAAGTGAAAACGGGCTGGAATCATATTGGATGGCCCACATGATGCTACTGGGCCTAATTCTGATAGGGCGTAACGGGCCTTCGGTTAGCGGGCTGTAAATGGGCTATATGCGAACAGGCCGTTAACAAGCTTTCCATGGGCCGGCCCGCCACCTTTTGACCAAGTCAAACGGGCTGGCCTTTTCACAGGAATGGGCCTCTGTTGGGCCGTGCCACGTGTCACCGTATCATAGGCGCCTTCTGTCCAATGAGTGGTTGACATCTGTCCCAACGGTGAGCCGACACGTGTTTCCTCCAGCCAATGATGATTTTACACGTGGAAAATCCCCATTGGTTGGGGTTGTTAACGGGTTATCGGATCCAAAACTCGACCCGATAGCTTAACGGTGTTCCGTTACAGTGGATGCCACGTGTCGGTCACCCTTGACGAAAGCACTTCTGTGACGCGCGATTTATCATCATGGAAGTGGACACTTCCGTGATGATAATTTTGGTAATGTCATGGAACACTTCTACGACAGCACAAGTATGACTATCTTGATTCTGTCATAAAATCGTCATGGATGTACATGCATGACAAAAAACGCGACCTACTGTGACAAACACATATCATCGCGGAAGTGTATTTCTTTTGTAGCGTCTGCATGATAAAGGCCATACCAGCCGCAATCTGCTTCGCCTCTTGGATCTCCTTGCGAGCGCCCTGGGCATCAACCCGGGCTTCCTTCAGGCTTTCACGAGCTTTGGTGAGCTCAGAGGCCTGCTCCGAACTCTTCTGCTCCAAGGACTCGCACCTAGCGATAACGTCCTTGAGCTCATGTTCGACCTCCCCCACCCGCACCTCATGTCGTTAGTAGGTGGTTTGCTCCTCCTATAAATCCTTGGCCGCTTTGTCCATGGCCACCTTGTTCACCTCTGCCTCCTTCTTGGCTTCGGCGAGAGTGCTCTTGAGGGACTCGACCTTAGCTGTGCCAACTGTAAGTATTTTATAACATTTTTACTCAGTTTACGCGACTACATACAAACATCACTTTCGGGTATGGAGTACTTTCACATACCTTGGGTTTCATTAAACCGCTTGTTGATGCGGTCGAGTTCCTCATCGGATAGCCGAAGCTTCCAATTAAGCTCGGCTATCTCTACGGCTTGGGCAGTAGCCACCAACATCGAAGCCTGTCCAACAATATACACGACACGTTATTAACCTGTTTTGGTCCTATGTCTGGATTGTCCAAATCCGGACATAGTCTCAGGGGCTACTGTCTACACATGGGTTTCGCCTAACACATATATGTGTACAAAAATAAAAGCTAGTACAGAATATTACATCGGCTACCTCAAAGCCTGTCAATAGGCTGTTGAAGGCTTTGGTCAGTCCGCTCTTCGCGGACCGGACCTTTTACATGACCTCACCCATCAGGGTGTGGTGTTCCTCCACGATGGAGGCACATTGCAGTGCCTCCTGCATAGTGTCAGCAGCCTCAAGATTGGCAAGGGCCGCCGATGGAGCTCCTGCTCCTCCCCCCTCTTTCGAAGGGGGATGTTGGTCTGAACCCGGAGCCGTACTGGTCTCTGGGATGGTGTTCGGCAGGGGGCCGGATGGTTGAGGCCCCCCACCCTCGGTGGTCAAGGCGGTCGCCGTGCCTCGCTCTATAGCGTCTGAGGGGTTATCCTCAGGCGCCTTCTGGATGGTCTCATCCGCCCCTCCCCGGCCAGGAGATGGCCTTTGGGATAACACCTCGGTGTCCTCCATTTTAGGGGGAGAGAGGGCGCGGGATGGACCATCACTCTCCGCCTCTCCAGGGGCTAGAGAGTTCCCCTCTGAAGAAGAGGAGATCGGGATCTCACGTGGAGGGCTGAAAAGCATCAAAGGATTGGGCATTATAGAGGCAGATTAAGGCAATAATTGAAGCAAGTAAGTTTCTAACACTTATGTTTCAGCAAGGGGCTTCTCCCTTTGGACCCTCTCCAGGTTGTGTTCGGACTCCAAGTCCGAACTATACGAAAGGACCACCCACCCTTTCTTCGGTGTCGCCCCCTCCAAGTTCTCGGAGGCTATCCTCTTCCCCCACCTTGTCTTGAGGGGGGAATTGCTCTCCACTTCTTCTTCTTCTTCCTCCTCCTCCTCTTCATCCTTGTCTTCCTCGTTGGAGGAGATGGGCTCAGTCTCTCTGGACACAGCTTCCGGAGGACCTTCACGGCGGGGCCCGTCCTTGGGCCCCTTGCTCTTCTTCTTGGCCTTCTTCTCCAGCGGCTTATAGGGCGTGGGGACCAGCATCTCCTCCAGCTGGGGAGTGACTGGGTTTTCGGGCAGCTGAGCCGGACTCTTGATCCGCTCCGACTTCTTGGTCCAGCCCTGTAATGAATGGGTTGATGAATTCGGCATAGATCGAACATATATATATGAACTAGGTATATCTTCGGAAATATCGAATACTTACTAGAGAGGTCAGATTCGTGGTGTTGAGGCCAATGTCTTTGGTCTCCATGGGCCAGCTGCTCTTCTGCGCCTTGAAAAGCAGCTTCCACATTCCCTTGTGTGTGGTGCCGAGGAAATGATGTAGCATTCGCGGCTCCTCCGGCTTGAATTCCCACATGGGGGAAGCCCGGCGCTGGCAGGGGAGAATGCGGCGGAAGAGCATGATCTGAACCACATTGGTTAGACCAATGTTCTTCCCCAGCATGTTGGTGATGCGCATTTGCAGTGCCTGCACCTCCGTTTGGGACCCCCAGTCGAGGCCCTTCGCATTCCAGCAGGTTAGCCTCATGGGGGATCCGGATCTGAACTTGAGAATGGCTTTCCACTTAGTGCGGCACGGCTCGGTGATGTAGAACCATTCCTGTTGCCAGATCTTCACAGTCTCCACAAAGGCCACTTGGGCCATGTGGTGTTCGGCAGCTTGCTAATCATAGCTCTGCTGCAGTTCGCGTGTTGCCCGTCGACCACCTTCGGCTTCACGTTGAAGACCTTGAGCCATAGGCCAAAGTGTGGGTGGACACGGAGGAGAGCCTCACACACGACGATGAAGGTCGAGATGTGGAGGAAGGAGTTCAGGACTAGATCACGGAAATCTAGCTCGTAATAGTACATGAGTCTACGAACGAACGGGTGGAGTGGAAAACCTAACCCTCTAAGGAAGTGGGGAAGGAATACGACCCGTTCGCCAGGCTCCGGAGTGCGAATGACTTGACCTTCGTGGGAAGCCTGTGCTTGATATCAGCGGCGAGGTACCCCCCCACTCCGGAGATCTTTTATCTCCTTCTTCGTCACGGAGGACGCCTCCCACTTGCCTTTGGATCTAGCTCCGGCCATGGTCGGAGGAGGTGGTGGTGGTGGTGAGAAAGACGGAGACTTTGCGGGCGCAGAGAGCTTGGGAGATTGGAAGGTTGAGGAGATGTGAAGGCATGGGGAATAAAGTAAGGATCTATTGCCCTCTTATAGGTAGTAAAAATGCCAACTGCCCCCCACTCGTGCCTTGAATATCGCCTATTCCCAATGAAGGCGTGCGCGGCAAACAGTTGGATTACCCAAATATCATTGATGTGCAATCCCGTATTAAATGGGCATGATCTATTTTTTGAAAGGACATGCCAATGAGGCATGGCCTCGAAACACGGAATGCGGGGTGTGAGAACGGTTCAAAATGCCGAAGGGTCAAGTCTAACGCTTCATCGAAAAAGTTGTCAGTAAAAGACATTGTTCTAATTTTTTATATATCCTACCTTCGCGGCTAAGGGTTGTGTTTATTATGAAAAGCCGGATACAATTCTTTTATAGAGGAAAGCCGATGTGTATTCTTCAAGGAACCCGCCTTCTAATGCCCACTAGTAGAAAAAGGACCTAATGTGAGACACATTAGTGCCAGTTCGATTTTGGCCCGGTACTAATGGTACCATTAGTGCCGGTTCGAACGGCTATGCATTAATGCCGGTTCGTTTTGAACCTTTAGTACCGGTTCGTGCCACGAACCAGTACTAATGGGGTGGTGGCAGGCTGGCGTCAGGCCAGGGCCCCGCGATCACCTTTAGTACCGGTTCGTGGCACAAACCGATACTAAAAGGCTAACCTTTAGTACCGGTTCGTGCCACGAACCGGTACTAAAGGGGTTTGACCTATAGTCCCGGTTGGAGACACAAACCGGCACTATAGGGCAATTTTCAAACTCTACCCCCCCCCCTGTGTATCGCCATTTCAGTTTTGAAAAATACAAAATAAAATGATAAAAAAATTCAAAAAATAAAATTCTTCGAGATGTAGTTATATTACTACATCTACTAGTTAGGAAAATTAAAAAACTTAAATTTGGACATGTTTTGCAAAAAGTGTAGGGAAAATGTAAAACGGCTATAACTTTTGCATACGATGTCGGAAAAAAATGTATAATATATCAAAAAATTCAGCACGAAAATCCGCATCCGATGGTGATCATTTATGGCCTGTTTGCAATTTTTTAGAATCCTCAAATTCCAAAAGGAAAAAAAGATATGCTCAAATTTCAGTTTTTTTAATTTTGGTTAAATCTGGTCAAACTATGGTCAAACTACTTATTCAAGAAGTATTAATGTTGCTACATAATTATTAAAGAATATTAGTGCTACTAAATAATTATTTCAATTTTTTGAATTTTGGTCAAATCTGGTCAAACTATGGTCAAATTGTGGTCAAACTTATTCAAGAAATATTAGTGTTACTAAATGTTTTTTAGAATAATAGTTACAAACTCAAACGGTGAAACGTGTGACCTAATGCTCAAGCTAAACTGCTAAGGGTTAATAGGATTGACAGCTTACATTTGTCAGGAAAACAACAAGTGCAGACTTGGAAACGAGGGAGAATAGAACCCGAAAGTTAAGCGTGCTCAGGCTAGAGTAGTGAGAGGATGGGTGACCGTCAGGGAAGTTAGATGATTTGGAATGATGAGGGGTGATTAGAGATTAGATATCAAATTGAGCAATGGTGAGGGGTGATTAGAGATTAGAGGTTAAAATAATTCAAAAAATTGAAAATCGAAAAAAATCAAATATTTTTTACAAAATTTTCAAAAAAAATCAAAAAAATACCTTTAGTACCGGTTGGTAACACCAACCGGTACTAAAGGTCCCCCATACCACGGCGTGATCTCACGCCACATGGTGGGCCTTTAGTGGCGGTTCGTGCCGAAACGGTACTAAGGGGGGGGGCTTTATTCTCCACCCTTTAGTGCCAGTTGCAGAACCGGCACTAAAGGCCCTTACAAACCAGTTTTAAAGCTCTGGTTTCTACTAGTGGCCGAAGACAATCTGAATGCCGAATATATCATCACTGAACACTGGTTCAGGGGCTACTGTGGGAGTCCTGGACTAGGGGGTCCTCAGGCGTCCGGTCTATTGGATGTGGACCGGACTAATGGGCTGTCAAAGATACAAGGCAGAAGATCATCTCTCGTGTCCGGTGGGGATTCCCATATGCGTGGATGGCAAGTATAGGTGTCCGAATATGTTCTTCCTTGTTGTAAAACCGACTTTGTACAACCGTAAGCCCCTCTAGTATCTATATAAATCGGAGGATAGATCGGAGGCAGGATCACAATATTGCTAGGCTAGCTAATCTAGGGTTAGATAAATCGATCTCGAGGTAGATCAATGATAACCCACAAGTATAGGGGATCGCAACAGTTTTTGAGGGTAGAGTATTCAACCCAAATTTATTGATTCGACACAAGGAGAGCCAAAGAATATTCTCAAGTATTAGCAGCTAGGTTATCAATTCAACCACACCTGAAAGACTTAATATTCGCAGCAAAGTATTTAGTAGCAAAGTAGTATGGAAGTAACGGCAACGGTGGCAAAAGTAACAGTAGCAATTTTGCAATAATCGTAACAATGGCAATGGAGAAGTAACTTAGCAAAGAACAATATGTGAAAAGCTCATAGGCAATGGGTCAATGATGGATAATTATGTCGGATGCCATTCCTCATGCAACAGTTATAACATAGGATGACACAGAACTAGGTCCAGTTCATCAATGTAATGTAGGCACGTATTCCGAATATAGTCATACGTGCTTATGGAAAAGAACTTGCATGACATCTTTTGTCCTACCCTCCCGTGGCAGCGGGGTCCTATTGGAAACTAAGGGATATTAAGGCCTCCTTTTAATAGAGTACCAGACCAAAGCATTAACACTTACTGAATACATGAACTCCTCAAACTACGGTCATCACCGGGAGTGGTCCCGATTATTGTCACGTCGGGGTTGCCAGATCATAACACATAATAGGTGACTATTGACTTGCAAGATAGGATCAAGAACTCACATATATTCATGAAAACATAATAGGTTCAGATCTGAAATCATGGCACTTGGGCCCTAGTGACAAGCATTAAGCATGGCAAAGTCATAGCAACATCAGTCTTAGCACATAATGGATACTAGGGATCAAACCCTAACAAAACTAACTCGATTACATGGTAAATCTCATCCAACCCATCACCATCCAGCAAGCCTACAATGGGATTACTCATGCACGGCGGTGAGCATCATGAAATTGGTGATGGCGGATGGTTGATGATGACGATGGCGATGGATTCCCCTCTCCGGAACCCCAGACGAACTCCAGATTAGCCCTCCCGAGGAAGATTAGGGCTTGGCGGCGGCTTCGTATCATAAAACGCGATGAATCCTTCTCTCTGATTTTTTTCTCCCTGAAAGTGAATATATGGTGTTGAACTTGAGGTCGGTGGAGGTCCAAGGGGCCCACGAGGCAGGGGGGGCGTGCCCCAGGGGCTGTGCGCCCTACACCCTCGTCGACAGGGTGTGGGCCCCCTGACGTTGATTCTTTCGCTAATATTTTTTATTAATTCCAAAATATGTCTCCATGGATTTTCAGGTCATTCTGGGAACTTTTATTTCTGCAAAAATAACACCATGGCAGTTCTGCTGAAAAGAGTGTTAATCCGGGTTAGTTCCATTCAAATCATGCAAGTTAGAGTCCAAAACAAGGGCAAAAGAGTTTGGAAAAGTAGATACATTGGAGACGTATCAATCAACTCTTGTAACCCTTATACCCTCGAATGTAATCAAGCAGGAGTTGGGTTTTACCTCCATTAAGAGGGCCCGAACCTAGGTAAAAACTGTGTCCTTTGTCCGTAGTTACCATCGGTCCTCAGATGTACAACTTGAGCCCCCCTACCCGTGATATGCCGGTTTTGACACCGACAGTCTTCAAGGCGGATGCAGGTTTATGGGGTAAATTTGCTTAGGACTGGCACTTGTTGCAATGCTGAATGATCTCTTTGGCAGCTTCATTGGCACGTGGCCAGTAAATGTCGGCTCAGTATTTGGCTATGATTGTCCACGAGGACGCGTGATGACCACAGGTTCCTGAGTGAATCTCTTCTAGGATCAATTGACCTTCCTCTAGAGAAATACATCGTTGGGACACGCCCGTGACACTCTCTATCTACAACTGTCCATTCATCACAATGAAAGATTTGGACCTATGAACAATCTGATGTGCCTTGACTTCATCCTATAGAAGTTCTTTCCTGAGTAAATATGCAATGTACGGCACTATCCAATCGGGTGTAATTACCAGAATCTCCATAATCAAGTCAATGACTGCAGGGGCCTCAATTTCAGTCAGGTTAGAGGGACTTATCTCCTAAGGGGGTTCCTCAGTGAACGGATCTTCCTGCACCGAACGGGAATAGAGGTGTTCAAGGAACACATTGCTGGGGACAGGTTTCCGATTAGACCCGATCTTTGCCAAATCGTCAGCTGCTTGGTTTTTTATCCGGGGAATGTGATGAAGCTCCAGACCCTCAAATTTCTTCTCTAACTTTCTCACCATGTTGCGGTATCCTATCATAGAAAGGTTTCTGACATCCCATTCCTTCATCACTTGATCGACTACCAGATCCGAGTCCCCGTATACCATCAGGCGACGGACGCCGAGTGGATGGCCATACGCAACACATAGAGGAGTGCTTCGTATTCGGCTTCATTGTTGGAGGAATCAAAGTGAATCTGCAGGACATGACTGAGCCAATCGCCTTTTGAGGATACGAAGACCACTTTGGAGCTAGAACCATTCAACATCTTGGAGCCATCGAAGAACATAGTCCAGTGCTTCGGGTGCATCTGAGTCGGTTGTTGCTGTTCTATCCATTCAGCCATGAAACCTGCGAGTGCTTGGGACTTGATTGCTTTCTTTGCTTCATACTTAATATCCAAATGAAGGAGCTCGATGGCCCACTTGGCCACTTGGCAGGTGCATCCCGATTGTTCATGATTTCAAAAGTGGGGCATCGCTGATGACTAAGACCAGGTGGAGCCTTGGCGGGCTAGTCCGCCCTTAGCGTCCCCAGCAAGCTTGCTGGGGCAGTCTTGAGACATGTCTCCGGAGCAACCTCAACCTCGCGAGGCTCATCTGCCCATAAAGGGAGGCTTTTCCTTGGTGATATCTTGCTCCTTTAGCTTGTCTTGGTCTAGTCTCGGGCGTCGCAACATTGCTCTTAGGTGTGTGCACGGTCTGGGTAGCAGACCTAGGGTTTGTTGCACCGACAGCAGGGCTTTGAGCTCAACAAACACTGCTTCTGCTTTGGGGGTCCACTCGAACGTATCGGACTTCTTCATGAATCGGTACAAAGGCAATGCATTTTCTCCGAGACGATAAATGAACGGACTCAATGCTGCGAGATAGCTTATGAGCTTCTGGACATCATGCACGCGCTCAGGGCGCTTCATTTGGACAATTGCACCGATTTTCTCAGGATTAGCATCTATTCCTCGCTCGAAAATGAGGAAACCGAGTAACTTGCCTCCAGGCACTCCAAGGGTGCACTTGGATGGATTCAGCTTGATGTCATACCTTCTTAGATTGGCAAAGATATCAGCAAGATCAGTCAGCAGGTCGGAACCTTTGCATGATTTCACCATGATATCATCCATGTAAGCCTCAACATTCCGACTGGTCTGAGTGAGCAGGCACTTCTGAATCATGCGCATAAAGGTGGCACCAACGATTTTGAGGCCAAATGGCATGGTGATATAGCAGAAACACCCAAAAGGGGTGATGAAGGCAGTTTTTACTTGGAGTACCCGAAGTACGCATCAAGGAAAGACAAACGCTCGCACCCCGAAGTGGAATCTACTATTTGGTCGATTCAGGGTGGTGGAAAATGATCTTTCAGGTAGGCCCGATTGATGTTCTTAAAATCAATACACATACGGAGTGACTTGTCCTTCTTGGGAACCATGACGACATTGGCGAGCCACTCGGAGTGGTAAACTTCGCGTATAAACTCCACTACCAATAGCCGAGCTACCTCCTCGCCAATTGCCTTTATCTTCTCTGTAGCAGAGCGACAGAGATGTTCCTTAACAGGTTTGGCCTGTGGATCAACTCTCAAACGGTGCTGAGCCAGTTCCTTGGGCACACCTGCATGTGAGACGGTTTCCATGTGAAGATGTCCCAGTTCTCACAGAGGAATTGGATGAGCGTGGCTTCCTATTTGCTGTCGAGTGTTGTTGAGATATTAGTCAGAGCAGCTGCGGGATCTTCCGGGTGAATGTGAACTTGTTTAGTCTCTCCTGCCAACTGGAAAGCAGATTCGGAGGCTGGTTTCTTGGAACGAAGCAAATCAGTCGGATCAGCATTTCTCTTGTACTCTTCTAATTCCATCGTTGCCATCTGCTCCTCAGCAATTTTGGATCGTTGCTGAAGACACTCTTCGGCTCTTTGCCTATTCCCCATGATCCGTGATTACACCCTTGGGGCCAGGCATCTCAGCTTGAGGTACACATAACATGGACGGGCCATGAAACATGCATAAGCCGATCGGCCGAGGATACCATGATAGGCGCTCTGAAAGTCCACCACTTCAAATGTGAACTTCTCCTTCGAAAAATTCTTTGAGCCACCAAAAACCATGTCCAAAGAAATTTGGTTGAGTGATCTTCCCTTCTTCCCTGGAATGACACTGTGGAACTGCATGTTGCTCTTGCCGAGCCGGGACATTGCGTAACCGAGTGCCTCCCACAACTGGATCAACCACCAGCGCCTGCCGCCTAGGGGTGGCAACATAAGCTAGGTGGTCTGACTGATCGAAAGTGATGGGAGTTTTGGACCACTTGAGGAATGTCATAGTCGCTTGAACAACCATATTCACCTCTCGATTGATGACTTTCATTTGGCTTTTACTCTCGACATCAGCGAAAATAACCAGAGTGGCATTGACGATGGGGCAATCCTCGGCTTTTTCTTCGCCGTCGTCTTTGTCGGAGCTCTTTTCACTAGCTGACCATCACGAAACTGCTGAATCAACAACCTGCAGTGCCGAGTGGTATGCTTGGGTAATATCAGGTTACCCTCTTCGTCTTTCTTGGTGTGAATGGCACATGGAGATCAAGGACGTCCTGTCCCGACTGCTCTCTCTTATTCTTGGGTATCCAATGCTCTTGGCTTTTCCTGTGTTCTTGGCCTGCGCAACCAAAGCGGTTGCTTCCGCCTGACCCGTACCTTCGGCCTTGCGCTTGTCTTTGACTGGGATTATTATTGCTGGGGTCGGGCTCACCAGCTTTTTCCTTGCCGTTGAGGAGACGGTTTTATTCTTCGCCATTTGCGTACTGAGTGGCTATCTCGATCATTCTGCTCATGGTTAAGGTCCCAAATCGCCCAAACTTCAGGATGAGCTCTCTATATCTGACACCGGCCTTGAAAGCACAAACTGCTTGATGCTCGGTGACATTTTCAACCACATGGTGAAGCGTGGTCCAGCGTTGTATGTAATCTCTCAGAGTTTCATTCGGCTTTTGAACGCAGTGCTGCAATTCAGTCAGCCCGACGGGATGCTTGCACGTGCCTTCGAATGTTTTGATGAACACTCGAGCCGGGTCTTCCCAGCAGTATATGCTAGCGGGAGCCAACTGGTTCACCAAGCACGGCCCAATCCTTCTAACATCAAGGGCAAATGTTTCATGGTGACATAATCATTGCCTCCACCAATCTGCACTGCCACTTGGTAATCTTCCAACCATGTCTCCGGCTTTGGCTCGCCCGTGAACTTGTTAACTCCTATGGCTAACCTGAAGTTGGGTGGTATCTCCACGGCCCAAAAGGTCCTGCTAACACACTCGGTCCCAGAGATGTACACGCCACTTCCACTCGGAAGATCCCTGTCCAAGCTCTCTCGGTGAGCCCTGCCTCTGTCGACTAGATTCTGCACGAGGACTGACCTCGCGTTGAACCCTGGATCTCGGGGATCAACTAGTTCCCTCCGCTCATCGCTGTATGGGCGCCTGTCATCGTACCGCTGGGGTGCGTATGGGTCACCCCTTGGAGGGGGCGTCAGCACTCGATGGCGGTCGCCATGGTGATGTCGAGGAGCAAACTGACCACGGCCGCGATCCAGGTACTAATCCTAGTAGTAACAGGGATCTTCATGCCACAGAGGCGATCTTGGGTTATGGGCCAACTGAACTGTGTCTGCTTTGACAGACCTGCTGTGAATATGGTTGCGCGACTAGGAGACGGTTGAATTCTGTTCTCCAGCCGCTTTGAGCAGTGCTTGGATCTGCCGAAGACTATGGCACCCCAGCTCAGAGAAACCGGGATGCCCGTATTCCAGCCCATAGATTGAGGAGAAGTCTTCTGGAATACGACACTGCTTAGCATAGAACAAATCATCTCTTTATTACAATCTATATTAGGTACCAGGGTTACATCGGCACTGCGACACTACGTGTGCCACAGTTGCTCTATGCAAGCAGCAGAACAACACAAAGCAGCGGCATAACTCTAGCAGCGGAACAATGACGATGGTGGTGAACTCCACTCTGCAGGGACTCTGGCTAGAACGCTTATCCTAGCTCGCAAACAAGGAATCCACGGCAAACAAGCAATCAAATCCGGCTTGACCTGCAAACTGGCATGACACGCCAGGTCAGTACATTGAATGTACTTGCAAGCTCACAACAACCATAAGGCAAAAAACAGCATAGCAATTACAGGTTCACAAGAATTAACATGATATCATCGGAACCACATGGCATGAACAACATGATACCGCTAGCAAAATATGAGCATGGCATGAACAGATAAACATGATGATGTTAACATGATGACACTATCATGCACCAACTTACTCTGCTCGAGGTTACCTCGTCACCATCACATGCATCACTTACCAACATCGGACATCACACGATCATCTTAGGATCCAATCAAGCTTGGTATAAACAATGCCCTAGTAATCATTACATGAACACAAGGAGCTTGACCTTACCCGTGATTCTCGCATAACACCACAAATATCCAACAACTCGTTATCCTCGATACCACGGTGATACTCTCACGATCAAATAAAGATCAACCAACTTCTTTCATCATCGAACCGGGGTTGTTATTACACACATCATTACTGTTGACCCATAGTGTGACCAAGTACGGACTGGGCCCTTATCCGCGGGTGCGGCTATCGATAGATTTAACACACACTCTGCAGAGGTAGCGCACTTCACCCACACCACGGAGCCCATAGCCTCGCACTACCATTCGTGTGGACCAACGACATTCCGACAAAACTGATCTACTACCATGACACTCTCCCAGCCACTCCGACCAATTCCCCTTTGGGCTAAGTCATGGGTGGCCCCGTCCTACAAAGGCATCAACAACCACCATCATGGCCAAATAAATGGTCCCAAATGGGGACATGGATCCATACAATACCAACAGGCACACAAGGCTTATGCCGTCCTACCCGGCCAAGGTAGCGCCCTTGCATAACCTTCCCTTGTTGGAGGCACTGGCGAGAGGCATGACAATAAACCCAGTTAGGACCTCCCCATAAAAGGCAAATGTGGTTGCACCGGTCAGCTTGATATGGTAGCACCATGACTCAGCCAACAGATGTTCAATTTCATTATTATCCGATTAAACTTGAATGCAATAAGCTGAGTCATAAAAATTAACATGATGCAACTACGATGCATGAGCATGATATTAACATAAGCATGGAGGTGCAGCATAATCACCGAGCATAACTACAATGAAGCATTTATTTAGATGAGCATGGCATACTGACGAGCATGATTATCACAAGCATAACACTACTCATCATAACCATTAGCATCAGAAGTAAATACCATGCAATGACATAACGATAACACTACCATGCAAGCATTTAACCAACGGGATGCAAAGGAACAGGCATAGCAACGGCACTTGGAACAGACGATAGTCATGCACCGAAGGTCATCACCAACATCAACATGAACTACTAGCAAGCATGAACATATGAAAGTAATACTAGCAAGTAGATCACGATAACCCAGTGCAAGAAAACATAGCATGACGGTAACCTCCAATCCATCAGCATAACCGAAATAACAACGGCCGTAGCAAAAGAAACATACAGTTATTAAAGATTCAAGTTGAAAACCAATGCTTGTCGGTGTACAAAAGTAGGGGCTCTTCTTTTGACCCCTCTACTTGTGCACGGGCAGTTAGAGCCTCCCGCCACAGCCACACATCACAAGGCAGGAAGGGGAAGCCGGAGAAAAGCCAAAGCCACAAGGCGAGCAAAGCAAACAACAAAGGACCAAGACCACAAAGGTTGCACGGGCAATGCAGGTTGCCCCGCCAACGACCCTTGCCAAGGGCAGCCTCAGCAGCCCCAGCAAGATCCTTGCTGGGGCAGCTCGTCCACACCCGCTGAGCAAGCCACCTTCGATCCCACCGATGCTGAGCAGTCGTGTTGGGACAGGGTTCGGGAGGCACCTCTGTGGTGGCATGCAAATCTTCGTGAAGACAAAGAGCAATCAAGATCAAAAGGGAATAGGAGGGCAACCATCCCCACCGAAGAAACCCAGAGGGGCCCCCGGCAAGATCCTTGCCGGGGAAGCCACCCGGCAAGACCATCGCCAAGCGCCCCGGCAAGGCCAGTGCTAGGCCCGCACCAGCCAAGTTCCTACCGCTGTTCGTGCGTAGCCGCCGACTCAACCAGCTGGGCAGGCACCTACGTGGCAGCATGCAAACCTTCATGGAGGCTCCACCACCACGCCACCTTAGTTGCCTGGCTGCCTACATGGCGCTGCATGCGTTGCTGGCCGGGCGCGTGTCGAAGCCAGCAGGGGCGGCGATGGACGGGACAGGCCTCACCCCCGTCCCCTAATAAAGTGAAGGACACCTAATCCCCGCATTTAATGCGTCTTGTCCTGTAATGCTAGCGATAACCTCGCAACGCTGTAGCACCTTCCACCTCCTGTGTGCCAGTGTGGCAGCCCCTTTCGCCTATAAAAGGAGGCCCATGGCATACTGAGAAGGGATTCGGCTCTTTTGAACCTCACAACACCCAGAGCTAGTTCGAGAGCTCAAGGACACTAATACAACCACCAAAGCAGGATCGTAGGGTTTTACGCATCTTTGCGGCCCGAACCTGGGTAAATCCCCTCTGTGCCATCCACTAGTCCCGCCCTTCTCACGATTCCGCGCCCCGCAACCATAGAAGGGATTCCAGTGATACCATAGGTGTCATTTCCCACCGACATCTTTGGCGCGCCAGGTAGGGGGAGCTATTGTGAGAATCTGTTCTAGCAGTTGGCCTAGCTGTTCTTCATCGCCATGGCTCCTAAGAAGAAGAAGACCACGGTGATTGGTTCGTCCGGGACCAAGTTGCCGGCACCGGTGCGGACCAGTAGCGAGCCAGTCGCGAAGAGAACCCGTGGCGCGGCCCGCGAACATCCACATCACCCTGGCGGTTCAGGCCTAGCGAGTGGCGCCGTTCGCGCGCCAGGCAACGAGCCACCAGTCGCGGGCTCCAGAGAGGAAGTCGCCCCCCCCCCCCGCAGGTGGCGCGGGGCCCCACAGGGGTGCCGCCGTCCGCCAGGCGGTGACACGGCGACCTCCAAGACACCAACACCGGCGCCCATGGCGCGCTCCTCTCAGGTTGTGTGTGATGAGCAGCGTCACCCTGCTGGTGATCCTGTGCGCCGCCCTGGAAAGAGTCCCGTGCGCCCATCACAGGAAGAGGAGGGCCAGCGTGCGCACTGAGGTGTTGATGGAGGTGGCGAACGGCTTCGGAGCCGTGACGCAACTCCTTCTAATATGGTTAGGAGTCGAGGCGCATCGCGGTCCACCAAGCTTTGAGCGCCACCCACGCCAGCGGAAGCCCTAGCGCGCACAGCTGCTCCTCGATTTTCCTCCCACCACGGAGAAGCTTGACGAATGGAGGGCCACCGTCCGGAGCCTCGTCGGCATCGCCAACAACGACGGGCTCCGGCCGGCGGAACCCGTCGGCCGTCGCTCCGCCGGGCTGCCACGCGCTAGCGGAGTGTAACGCCCCGGATCCGATGCGCCAGGTGTCCGCCAGTTATTCACCGTCGTTGCCATGTCATTTGCTTGCGTGTTGCATTTCATCATGTCATCATGTGCATTTCATTTTGCATACGTGTTCGTCTCATGCATCCGAGCCTTTTCCCCGTTGTCCGTTTTGCAATCCGGCGCTCCTATGCCCTCCGGCGTCCCCCTTTTGTCTCTCGTTGTGAGCGGGTGTTAAACGTTCTCGGAATGACCCGAGCCTTGTCAAGTGGCCTTGGTATAGCACCGGTAGACCACCTATCAAGTTTCGTGCCATTTGGAGGTCGTTTGATACTCCAACGGTTAACCGGGTAACCGTAAAAGCCCCTCTCTCTTTGCACCCCAACACCCTTCCAAAGTGGCCCAAAACCCATCTAACTCCCCTCCATGCTCTCGGTCGTTCGATCACGATCACGTGGCCGAAAACCGCTCCTCATTTCGACTCTCCTAGCTCCCTCTACCTATAAATATGTGCACTCCCCCGAATTTCCGGATCCCCAAACCCTAGCTTCGTCCCCCTCGCGCCGCCGGACATGTCCATCTGCGCCGGACATGTCCGCCGGCCACGTCGCTGCAGCCAATCAGGAGCCGCCATGTCAGCTCCGCCGCCCCGCGACCTCTCCCGTGCCGCCACGTGTCCGCCGCCGCCGCCCCACTCCACCGCGCGCCCCCACGGGCCCGCTGAGCCCGAGGCCGGCCCGCGCGGCCCGCCCGCCGCCGCTGCGCGCCCGCGGACGCTGCCTGCCCCGAGCCAGCCCTCGCCGCCGCCACCCGAGCTCCTCCGGAGCTCCTCCGCGACCCCGACCGCGCCTCCGGCCTCGCTCGGCCCCGCGTCGCTCCGCCCGTCCCGGCCGCGAAGCCGCGCCGCCCCGAGAGAGCTCGCCGCGCCTCCACGCCGGTGGCCCGTGCCCCGCCGCCGCCGCACGCCACCGGTCGCCGCCTCCTCATCGCCGCCGACCTCACGTCGATCTGCCGCGCCCCGCCGTCGGCCTCCGCCGCCCGCAGGGCCTTCGTCGCTGCGCCCGTCCTCCGCCCCATCCCGCGGCACCTGCAACTCCGGCCGCCGGAGTGCGCCGCCTCGCCGGAGGCCGAGGTTCCTCTGCCCCTCGCCGCGCCGCCCGTGCTCCCTCCGCCCCGCGCCGGTCCCTTCCGGCCCGGATCCGGTGGGATCCGGCCGGATCCGCCTCGGATCTGCCTCGCCGGTGCTGCCCCGCCTTCTCCGGTGACCCTCTCCGATGATCCTCGAAATCCGTGCAAACAGGTTGACCCCCGAAAAACGCCTAAGTCCCAGATTTCTGATATTTTCATGCCATGTTCGTCATGCCGTATCTCTGCATCCATAGCTCCGTTTCGTGCGTGTAATATGTCAAATTGTTCGCCTCAACGAGTACATCATTTCATTCCATTGCATCATATTAATTTGAGGTCATATAGATGCCCGAATCATCGTTGTAAGAGTGCTTCATAATGTTTTCTGCTGTCTGTTAACAGAACAAGCTCTTTTGTCATTTTTACCATGATTGATGTGTGCATCCTATGAGGTTGATGTCTACATGTGTTTTGATCTATGCTATGTCTTATTTACAGAGGTGCTTACCATGTATTTTTGTGATCAATGTGGTGACTAGCACAAGCATGAAAACTAGGCATCATGATGTTGCTGATTTTAGTCCTTGTTCTGCTGTTATTTTGATGCCATGCAAACTTGATGCTACAGAGAGATCCATGCATATTTTGAGATACTTCAGTAAGGGTGTTTTGAACATGTGGTTATTGTCTATCCATTCATGCCCTTGGTTGCAATTATGGAGTAGTCTAGCATGTCATTTTCGTGCTCTACTTTTGCTTCAAAATGTTTCCTGGCAGATTGTTTACATGTTATTCAATTTAGCCAAGGATGCTATAGTTGATCCTTGCATGCTATGGCCTTGTTATTGCCTTGGTTGGTTACATAAACATGTCTTCTTGATGATGCTATGCTTATCTTGTCATGCAATGACTTGTGGTGAGTGTATCAAGCTTGTTAAGTAGGGTACTTACCGGAATATGGTTTAACAACTTGAACATAAGGTTTATTCAAATCTGGACCAATTTCGAAATATGCATATGAGGACTTACCGGAATTGTTATATGTTGTTCCCGGCCTCATTTAAACTTGCTTTGATGTGTTGCTCTTGTTTGCATCATCTCTTGCCATGAGTAGCTTCATGTAGCTTGGTCATGCATCATACTTGTTTGTGCATCATGTCTTGTTCATGTGTGGTGTGTTTACTATGTTGTGTGCTTCTTCTCGATAGTTCCCGTTTCGTTGCGATCGTGAGGATCCGTTCGTCTACGCTTGGTTTGTCTTCGTGGCTTCATCTTCTTCATGGACTCGTTCTTCTTCCTTGCGGGATTTCAGGCAAGATGACCGCTACCCTGGATCTCACTACTATCATTGCTATGCTAGTTGTTTCGTCCTATCGCTATGTTGCGCTACCTATCACCTGTTTATCAAGCCATCCCAAATTGCCATGAACCTCTAACCTTTGACACCTTTCCTATGCAAACCGTTGTTTGGCTATGTTGCCGCTTTGCTCAGCCCTCTTATAGCGTTGCTAGTTGCAGGTGAAGTTGAAGATCGCTCCATGGTGGACAGGATTTTGGTTGGGATATCACAATATCTCTTATATTATTAATGCATCTATATATTTGTTAAAGGGTGGAAGGCTCGGCCTTTTGCCTGGTGTTTTGTTACACTCTTGCCGCCCTAGTTTCCGTCATACCGGTCTTATGTTCCCGGATTTTGCGTTCCTTACGCGGTCGGGTGATTTATGGGACCCCCTTGACAGTTTGCTTTGAATAAAACTCCTCCAGCAAGGCCCAACCTTGGTTTTACATTTGCCTCACCTAGCCCTTTTTCCCTTGGGAGTCGCGCTCTCGAGGGTCATCTTTATTATAGCCCCCCCCGGGCCAGTGCTTGTCTAAGTGTTGGTCCGAACCAGAGCCACTTGCAGCGCCACCTCGGGGAAACTTGAGGGTTGGTTTTAGTTGTACGTAGTGTTCATCCGGTGTTGCCCCGAGAACAAGATATGTGCAGCTCCTATCGGGATTGTCGGCGCATCAGGTGGTCTTGCTGGTCTTGTTTTACCATTGTCGAAATGTCTTGTAAACCGGGATTCCGAGTCTGATCGGATCTTCCTAGGAGAAGGTCTATTCCTTCATTGATCGCGAGAGCTTGTCATGGGCTAAGTTGGCACACCCCTGCAGGGTATAATCTTTTGAAAGCCGTGCCTGCGGTTATAGGCAGATGGGAATTTGTTAATGTCCGGTTGTAGATAACTTGACACCAGATCCGAATTAAAACGCATCAACCGTGTGTGTAGCCGTGATGGTCTCTTCTCGGCGGAGTCCGGGAAGTGAACACGGTTTCTGGGTTATGTTTGACGTAAGTAGGAGTTCAGGATCACTTCTTGATCATTGCTAGCTTCACGACCGTTCCTTTTGCTCTCTTCTCGCTCTTATTTGCGTATGTTAGCCACCATATCATGCTTAGTCGCTGCTGCAGCCTCACCACTTTACCCCTTCCTTTCCCTTTAAGCCCTTCTAGTCTTGATACCCATGGTAATGGGATTGCTGAGTCCTCGTGGCTCACAGATTACTACAACAACAGTTGCAGGTACAGGTTATGCGATGATCATGACGCGAGAGCAATGCTTGCTTCCATTGAGTTCTTCTTCTGCTTCTTCTTTGATCAGGGGATAGGTTCCAGGTCGGCAGCCTGGGCTAGCAGGGTGGATGTCGTTTGAGTTTCTGTTTGTGTTTCATCCGTAGTCGGATGATGCTCTGATGTATTGGGATGTTGTATTCGTGTGGCATTGTATGCCTCTTGTATGTATCCCCATCTATTATGTAATGTTGATGTAATGATATCCACCTTGCAAAAGTGTTTCAATATGCGGGTTTATCCTTGGTGGGACCTTCGAGTTCCTTTTGGATAGGGTCGCATATTGGGCGTGACACGGAGGCCACGCCGGAGGCCACGTGGCCACGGTGTATTCCCCGCCTCCATCCCGACCGCCCCGGGCGTTGGCCCGCCACGGCGACGCTCGTGATGATATCTCCGTCGCGTCATCCGACCTGCGAACCAACCGCGATCAGCGCCAGGTCCTCCGGGAGCGGGCTCACACGGACGCTCGAACTACGATCGAGCGCCGACGTGACGCGCGCCACCAGTCGGATAGGCGGGCAGGGCCCGCTACGGACCACCCAACGCCGGGAGGCTACGGTGGCCTACCTTATGAGGTGGGTTGTCCGGCCTTCACTCATGAGCTGCGGTAGTTCCAATTGCCCTCCCACCGTACGTTCAAACCTGACGTTGGCGAGAAGTACAATGGCAAGACCCACCCGTCAGAGTTCCTCAGCATCTACACCATCGCGATACAGGCTGCTGGGGCCCGCGATGATAAGGTGCTTGCCAACTACTTCCCGTTGGCACTCAAGCCTAATGTTATGTCATGGGTGATGCACTTGCCGATGGATTCCATCTCTTCTTGGGCGGATCTATGCCATGAGTTTGTTGGTGCCTTTACTGGAGGTCACCAAGCTCATGGCCAGGCGAGTGATTTACACATCATCCTCCAGAAGGAAGGAGAAAACCTGTGCAAGTACATCTAAAGGTTCAGCCGGGTGCAGTACAACATCCCCGATGTTCATCCCGCCGCTGTGATCAGTGTGTTCCACCAGAATGTGCGCAATCGCAAGATGCATGAAGAACTGGCGATGAACAAGGTTAAGGATGTGGCCGAGCTTTATGTTCTGGCCGATCGGTGCGCTCATGCTGAGGAGGGAAGGAAGTACCCCGGCAAAGATGCCGATGCGGAAACCGACTCCACTGGCGATATCGCCGCCCCAGCAAAGAAAGGCTGACGCCGTAATAGGAAGCGCAAGGGCAAGGCCGTGCTTGCTGTTGAGGGATCCGACGACATCGATGCCATCAAGAAGACCAAGGCGAGCGACCCCGGCAAGGAGGTTGCCGGGTGTGACGCTTGCCGGGCCTTAGTGGCTACCGACAAGCCAGGAGGCTCCGACAAGCAGTACTAAAAGATCCACCGCACCAAGGGCCACAATCTCCAAAACTGCTAGCAGGTAGAACTGCTCAACGAGAAGCAGAAAGCCGAGTATGAGCGGCAGGACAAGGAGAAAGGCCCAGATGGTGCCGAGGGATCCAGCAAGAAACGTGGCGGCCAAGGAGGCTGCCGTGGAAAGGATAATCAACAAGAGAGGCCCGCCCGGGGCCGCGACAAGAAGCAGCAAGATGATGATCATGACGAGGACGATGAGTCCGGTGACCACGAGTTTCAGAAAGTCATAGAGGCCATGTGCGTCGATGGTGGCGCCTCGCTACATACGTCTCACTGCCAACTCAAGAAGTGGGTGCGTGAGGTCGCGGCAGTGGAACCATCATTCGATGCATGAAAGCCGCTGAAATGTTCGAACACCCCATCATCTTTGACACCGAGGACCACCCTGGCCGCACCACTGCGATTGGGTGCTTGCCGTTGTTGGTTTCACCAACAATCTGCAACCTTAAGGTGAAGAAGATGTTGGTTGATGGCGGGGCCGGCCTGAACTTGATCTCGCCCGTTAAGGTCATATAGATGCCCGAATCATCATTGTAAGAGTGCTTCATAATGTTTTCTGTTGTCTGTTAACAGAACGAGCTCTTTTGTCATTTTTGCCATGATTGATGTGTGCATCCTATGAGGTTGATGTCTACATGTGTTTTGATCTATGCTATGTCTTATTTACAGAGGTGCTTACCATGTATTTTTGTGATCAATGTGGTGACTAGCACAAGCATGCAAACTAGGCATCATGATTTTGCTGATTTTAGTCCTTGTTCTGCTGTTATTTTGATGCCATGCAAACTTGATGCTACAGAGAGATCCATGCATATTTTGAGATACTTCAGTAAGGGTGTTTTGAACATGTGGTTATTGTCTATCCATTCATGCCCTTGGTTGCAATTATGGAGTAGTCTAGCATGTCATTTTCGTGCTCTACTTTTGCTTCAAAATGTTTCCTGGCAGATTGTTTACATGTTATTCAATTTAGCCAAGGATGCTATAGTTGATCCTTGCATGCTATGGACTTGTTCTTGCCTTGGTTGGTTACATAAACATGTCTTCTTGATGATGCTATGCTTATCTTGTCATGCAATGACTTGTGGTGAGTGTATCAAGCTTGTTAAGTAGGGTACTTACCGGAATATGGTTTAACAACTTGAACATAAGGTTTATTCAAATCTGGACCAATTTCGAAATATGCATATGAGGACTTACCGGAATTGTTATAAGTTGTTCCCGGCCTCATTTATACTTGCTTTGATGTGTTGCTCTTGTTTGCATCATCTCTTGCCATGAGTAGCTTCATGTAGCTTGGTCATGCATCATACTTGTTTGTGCATCATGTCTTGTTCATGTGTGGTGTGTTTACTATGTTGTGTGCTTCTTCTCGATAGTTCCCGTTTCTTTGCGATCGTGAGGATCCGTTCGTCTACGCTTGGTTTGTCTTCGTGGCTTCATCTTCTTCATGGACTCGTTCTTCTTCCTTGCGGGATTTCAGGCAAGATGACCGCTACCCTGGATCTCACTACTATCATTGCTATGCTAGTTGTTTCGTCCTATCGCTATGTTGCGCTACCTATCACCTGTTTATCAAGCCATCCCAAATTGCCATGAACCTCTAACCTTTGACACCTTTCCTATGCAAACCGTTGTTTGGCTATGTTGCCGCTTTGCTCAGCCCTCTTATAGCGTTGCTAGTTGCAGGTGAAGTTGAAGATCGCTCCATGGTGGATAGGATTTTGGTTGGGATATCACAATATCTCTTATATTATTAATGCATCTATATATTTGTTAAAGGGTGGAAGGCTCGGCCTTTTGCCTGGTGTTTTTTTACACTCTTGCCGCCCTAGTTTCCGTCATACCGGTCTTATGTTCCCGGATTTTGCGTTCCTTACGCGGTCGGGTGATTTATGGGACCCCCTTGACAGTTCGCTTTGAATAAAACTCCTCCAGCAAGGCCCAACCTTGGTTTTACATTTGCCTCACCTAGCCCTTTTTCCCTTGGGAGTCGCGCTCTCGAGGGTCATCTTTATTATAGCCCCCCCCCGGGCCAGTGCTTGTCTAAGTGTTGGTCCGAACTAGAGCCACTTGCAGCGCCACCTCGGGGAAACTTGAGGGTTGGTTTTAGTTGTACGTAGTGTTCATCCGGTGTTGCCCTGAGAACAAGATATGTGCAGCTCCTATCGGGATTGTCGGCGCATCGGGTGGTCTTGCTGGTCTTGTTTTACCATTGTCGAAATGTCTTGTAAACCGGGATTCCGAGTCTGATCGGATCTTCCTGGGAGAAGGTCTATTCCTTCATTGATCGCGAGAGCTTGTCATGGGCTAAGTTGGCACACCCCTGCAGGGTATAATCTTTTGAAAGCCGTGCCTGCGGTAATAGGCAGATGGGAATTTGTTAATGTCCGGTTGTAGATAACTTGACACCAGATCCGAATTAAAACGCATCAACCGTGTGTGTAGCCGTGATGGTCTCTTCTCGGCGGAGTCCGGTTGAAGAACTGGCGATGAACAAGGTTAAGGATGTGGCCGAGCTTTATGTTTTGGCCGATCGGTGCGCTCATGCTGAGGAGGGAAGGAAGTACCCCGGCAAAGATGCCGATGCGGAAACCGACTCCACTGGCGATATCACCGCCCCAGCAAAGAAAGGCTGACGCCGTAATAGGAAGCGCAAGGGCAAGGCCGTGCTTGCTGTTGAGGGATCCGACGACACCGATGCCATCAAGAGGACCAAGGCGAGCGACCCCGGCAAGGAGGTTGCCGGGTGTGACGCTTGCCGGGCCTTAGTGGCTACCGACAAGCCAGGAGGCTCCGACAAGCAGTACTAAAAGATCCACCGCACCAAGGGCCACAATCTCCAAAACTGCTAGCAGGTAGAACTGCTCAACGAGAAGCAGAAAGCCGAGTATGAGCGGCGGGACAAGGAGAAAGGCCCAGATGGTGCCGAGGGATCCAGCAAGAAACGTGGCGGCCAAGGAGGCTGCCGTGGAAAGGATAATCAACAAGAGAGGCCCGCCCGGGGCCGCGACAAGAAGCAGGAAGATGATGATCATGACGAGGATGATGAGTCCGGTGACCACGAGTTTCAGAAAGTCATAGAGGCCATGTGCGTCGATGGTGGCGCCTCGCTACATACGTCTCACTGCCAACTCAAGAAGTGGGTGCGTGAGGTCGCGGCAGTGGAACCATCATTCGATGCACGAAAGCCGCTGAAATGTTCCAGCACCCCATCATCTTTTACACCGAGGACCACCCTGGCCGCACCACTGCGATTGGGTGCTTGCCGTTGTTGGTTTCACCAACAATCTGCAACCTTAAGGTGAAGAAGATGTTGGTTGATGGCGGGGCCGGCCTGAACTTGATCTCGCCCGTTGTGGTCAGAAGGCTGCAGATCCCTGATGGAGACCTCCAGGAGACGGGTACGTTACAAGGGGTCAATCCGGGGAGGAGCCAGCCGAAGGGGAAGATCACGCTGCCCATGACGTTCGGGGCGAGCTGAACCATAGGATGGAGAGGATTGTCTTCGACGTGGCCGAGATCCCCTTGCCTTACAACGGGATCCTCGGCCGCCCAGCGCTAGCCAAGTTCATGGCGGCTTCACACTACGCCTATAACATGTTGAAGATGCCCAGGCCGATGAACATCATCACCGTCCCCTCTGACAAGAAAGATGCGCTGATCTGCACCGACCAACTCTATCGGGAAGCAGTTGCAGCAGCTGCCGCTAAGGCACCTGCTCCTGCCGACGGAGCTCCGGGGGAGAAGAAGACCGGCAAGATCCGTCGCACCCACTCCGGCAAGCGCACCTCTTCGGGGTGTCGCGCTTCCGTTGAGAACATGCCAGAGAGTTCCGCCGGCGAGAGCAAGAAGTCCAGAGCTGCACCACCAGAGACTAAGAAGGTGCCCATCATAAAGGATGGCACGGGGGAGCGTTCACCATAAGCTCCACCCTTGACGGAAAATAGGAAAGCGGGCTCGTCACCTTCCTGCAAGTGAATGTCGATGTGTTTGCATGGCAAGCCTCCGACATCCCCGGTGTTCCCAGGGAGGTGATTGAGCAACACCTTGCTGTTTGTTCTCATGCGCGGTCCGTCAAGCAGAAGGTCGGGAAGCAGGCTCTAAAGAGGCAAGAATTCATCATGGAAGAAATCAGAAAGCTAGAGGCGGCAGGCTTGGTGAGAGGAGTACTCCATCCGACGTGGTTGGCCAATCCGGTAGTGGTGCGCAAGGCAAATGGGAAAGGAGGCTATGTATTGATTACACAGACATCAATAAGGCATGTCTAAAGGATCCTTTCCCATTACCGCGCATTGACCGGATTGTTGACTCCACGGCTGGGTGTGACCTCCTATCATTCCTTGACGCCTACTCAGGATACCACCAGGTCTTCATGGCAAAGGAAGACGAGGAAAAGACAGCATTTATCACCCCATGTGGTACATATTGCTTTTTACGGATGCCTTTCGGGTTGAAAAGTGCTGGCTCAACCTTTGCAAGAGCAATCCAAATTGGTTTTGATCCCCAGCTGCATAGAAATATGGAAGCTTATATGGATGACATAGTGGTCAAAACCAAGGACAAAGCAACACTTGTGCAAGATCTGGAGGAAACATTCGAGAACCTGCGTAAGATCAACCTCAAATTGAACCCTGAGAAGTGTGTCTTTGGCGTCCCGTCCGGCAAGCTTCTCGGGTTCTTTGTGTCCCAGCACGGGATTGAAGCAAACCTAGATAAGATCAAGGCCATCGAGGAGATTGAGGCACCCAAGTGGATCAAGGACGTGCATCGGCTCACTAGCTGCGTTGCTGCCATGAGCCGGTTCATCTCCAAGTCCGTGGAGCGTGCCCTTCCTTTCTTCAAGATCTTGAAGAAGGCAGGGCCAGTGGAGTGGACCTTAGAAGCCGAGGCAGCGCTGCAAGATTTGAAGAAATACCTCTCTTCTACCCCACTGCTAGTCGCGCCCAAGCCACACGAACCGTTGTTGCTTTATCTAGCGGCAACGAACCAAGTGGTTAGCGGCTGCACTAGTGGCGCAAAGGAAGGCCGACAAAAAGGCAGCAACAGCGGCAGAGCCAACAGATGGCAGACCGAAACCCTCTCCGGCAGGGCTCGGTCCCGGCGAGGTCGAGTCCCCGGCAGGGGCCGGCGGCAGCACAACGGGACCCACGCAACCGGGTGAAGAGGCGCAGAAGAAGAAGATGGTGCAGCACCCAGTATACTTCGTTAGCTCCCTCTTGCAAGGGGCTAGGTCGAGGTACTCAGGTGTGCAGAAGCTGCTCTTCGGCCTCCTTATGGCCTCGAGGAAGCTGCGCCACTACTTCCAAGCGCATGAGATCACGGTGGTCACCCGCCTCCCATTGCAACGGATACTACACAACCCAGATGCAACGGGGAGGATCGTGGAATGGGCCCTGGAGCTGTCAAGTTTCGGTTTGAAGTTTGAAAGCACCTCGACGATTCAGAGCAGAGTCTTGGCGGAGTTTGTTGCGGAATGGACCTCGACGCCCGACGAAGAGGTACAGGAGAACACTCTCCCCGGCAAGGAAGCGAGCTGCAACTGGATCATGTACTTTGATGGTGCCTTCTCACTGCAAGGCGTCGGTGCTGGAGTGCTGCTTGTCGCACCCACCGGAGAGCACCTCAAGTATGTCGTCCAGATGCATTTTCCCCGGGAGATGTCGACCAACAACACCGCCGAGTACGAGGGTTTGCTTGCCGATCTTAGGATCGTGGCAGACCTCGGAGTTAAGAAGCTCACCGTCAGGGGCGACTCACAGCTCGTCGTCAGGCAGGTCAACAAAGATTGTCAAAGCTCGTTGATGGAAGCTTACATAGATGAGGTGAGGAAACTGGAGGAGCTCTTTGACGGTATACAAGCGGAACATGTCCCTCGAGCGGAGAACGACATCGCCGACTACCTGTCACAGCGCGCTGCCCTCAAGCTACATGTGGAACCAGGTACTTTTGTGCTTCAATTAACCCAACCATCCGTTGAGACGTTGACCGGGCAGAGCAAGCGGAGGAAGCTAGGCCCCAGCAAGTACTTCCCCACCAAGCTCCCCGGAGCCGCTAGCGAGGATGCTACCGTGGGTGCTGACCCTGCCGCGGGGCAACTGACTCCGACAGGACCTCAGGTCATGGCCGTGGAGCTGGCCGCTCCCGTGGCAGAAGAAATGCCTTTGGTCCTTGTCGTCGAGCCACAGGCTCCGGCATGGGCACAGCACACCATCTGATTCCTTCAAAAAGGTGAGCTTCCCGAGGAGCAGGAAGAGGCAGAAAGAGTAGCCCGCCGGTCTGCTCTATACCAATTCGTGGATAGCGTATTATGCAGAAGAAGGCCGAACGGGGTGAAATTGATGTGCATCTCCCGGGAGGAAGGACTAAAGCTATTGGCAGAGATACATGGAGGCATATGTGGCTCCCACATAGGGTCGAGGGCCCTTGCTGGCAAGGCTTTCCGGCAAGGTTTCTTCTGGCCCACCGCCCTCCAGGATGCGACGACACTAGTAACCAAGTGTGAAGCATGCCAGTTCCATTCGAAGAAGCTTCATCAACCAACTCAAGCCCTTCAAACTATCCCTCTCTCCTGGCCCTTCTCGGTCTGGGGGCTCGACATCTTGGGCCCTTTCCCCCGTGTAGTCAGGGGCTTTGAGTACTTGTACGTCGCAATCGACAAGTTCACAAAGTGGCCGGAAGTGGAAGCAGTGAGGAAGGTGACAACGCAGTCATCCATCAAGTTTTTCAAGGGACTAGTGTGTCATTTTGGGGTACCCAATAGGATCATCACCGACAACGGCACACAGTTCACGAGCCACGCCTTCATGCAATACGTTGAGGATCTCGGCAGCAGGGTCTGTTTTGCTTCTGTGGCGCATCCACCGAGCAACGGCCAAGCGGAGAGAGCGAATGCAAAAGTCCTGTGAGGCTTAAGGACGAAGACTTTTGACAGGATGCGCAAGAGTGGAAAGCACTGGATTGATGAGTTGTCGGCGGTTCTTTGTTCGATCAGAATGACGCCAAATCGCGCCACCGGCCAGACACCCTTTGCCCTGGTATACGGGGTAGAGGCAGTTCTCCCCACGGAACTCATATACGGGTCACCTCGAGTGCTCTATTATGATGAGCTTGAGCAAGAGCAATTGCGGCAAGATGACGCAACGCTCCTTGAGGAAGATCGTCTATGGGCGGCTGTGAGAGCAGCATGCTAACAGCAAGCTTTGCGCCGCTACCATAGCCGCAAGGTTCATGCCCGGAGCCTTGAGGAAGGCGACCTTGTTCTTCGACGCGTTCAGTCGGCCAAGCATTCCAACAAGTTGACGCCAAAGTGGGAAGACCCTTATCGGGAAACGCGAGTCACCAGGCCCGGCGCAGTCCGGCTGGAGACCGAAGATGCCATTCCAGTGAGCAACTCATGGAACATCGAGCATCTTTGCAAGTTTTACCCATAAGGCGCGGCTGCCGGGCCTCCTAGCAAGCCACCCTTTTGTACAAGCCATGCCGGCAAGGCATGTAACCCTTTGTACAAAGCCAGGCGCAGACCCTGAGCATAAATAAACGAAGCGCTGGCGCCCTAAGTTATAGCATGCATGCTAGGTCGAGTCACTTCCTCGGTTAGGGTTGATAGTGCTTAGCGGTGGCTAACCCCTAGCTTAGAGGTTGAGTGCGCATCTCTCTGTTCTTCTATCTCTTCTTTGGCTCACAAGGCACGAAAGCATTCATGTCGAGCTATTTTGGAAGAAGGGGACGGACCGGTGTACGAGCCCCGGCAAGCTTAAAGTTGCTGGGGGGTACAAGAACAAGGATCCCTCCGTGGCAAGCCAAGGTCGCCGAGGGCTGCAGATCCAGATAAGTTATTTATCCCCCATCATGAACTCCGTTATGGACTGGGATGCGTGAAACCTCGTTGTGTCCCTAGGCTGTCGTGCTCCCCCTTTTCGGCACCCAAGGGTTATCCCCTGGGTCTGAATTTGGTCGTAGCTGCGACAGCAAAGAATAGGGGCGAGGAGCCTAAGCCCACCTCATCCCTGCCTTCGTCGAAAGCGTGAGAAAGGTCGAGCAAGGTGGGGGGACGGCAAGGCATGTTGCCGGGCAAAAAAAACGTTTGTCTTAAGGATGACAAGGACTCACCCCTTGTCGTGGGTTCCTCCCACGAACGAAAATCCCGGCAAACATCCCTTTTTCATTAAAAACATCCCGTACAGGTACAGTCCAAACGAAATGAAAAAGGGGGATTACAAGTTCTAAAGCTAGCAAAAGCATGAAGGCTTACAAGACTAAAAAGATATAAGGTGCCCGTAATCCCTTTCTTGTCCCTCTCCTTAGGAAATGGAACGAGAAAGAAGAAGGGCAAAAGGGGCGCCTAGGCGAGCTACGAGTGGCAGAAGACACCGAGAGAACGTCTCGGTGGCCGTCCAAGGGCTGGATGGTGATGGCGGCGCCGAAGGTAGAGCTCGAAGACGAGGCGGCAGGACGCCAACATGCGACGAAGGCGTCGGTGTCCATGTACTCCGACTTGACGGCCTCGCCGCTCGTCCTCTTCCTCTTCTGCAGCCTCCCTACGCCAGCCGCCCAAGGAGGCGACCCCGAGAAGTTCAAGGAGACGGCAACATGGATGATGGGGTCGTCGGTGCCGCTCGGAGCGGCGCCCGACACCTAGTCGGACCCGTCATCCTGCCGCCCGCTGCCCTCGCCGTCACTGTCGTTGTCTTCCTCGCCACTCTCGCTTGAGGAGGACTCTTCATCATCAGAGGAGCTCTCTACGCAGCACCTCACGTGGGTCCCGAAGTGCCCAAAGATTATGACGGAGAGGAGGCCGCCCTCCATTAGTTTAAAATGGAGAGCGAGCCCGTCCGTCAAGCTGTGAAGGCGAGCAAAGGTCTTCCACCCTCGGTGAAGATACATGACGTGAGGGGCAGGGAACTCGACGTCGACCCACGTGTCGCTGTTCTCGCAATCCCTCATGTGTAGCCGCAGCGCCTGCGGCGGATCTAGTTCCATCTCTCGTGCAAACGGGGTCAGAAGGCGAAGGCGACGGCGTGGCGGATGGCGCAGCCTGACGAAGAATTCGCAGGGATTATCTCCAGCATGGCCCTCCATCGGAGGAAGGGCTGGTGGAGGGGGCGAGCGAATCTACCGCCCCGTCCTCCTCTCCCCCGGGCTCCACGGCGGCCTCGGCCTCGCCCCCTCACCCTCCCTCTAGCGGCCGGCTCTGCCGCTACGAGTTTGTAACGCCCCGGATTCGATGCTCCAGGTGTCTGCCAGTTATTCGCCGTCATTGCCATGTCATTTGCTTGCGTGTTGCATTTGGTCATGTCATCTTTTGCCTTTCATCTGCATGTTTTTCAAAACTTGCATCCGTTCAGGTTCCGCCAGTTCTCTCCGTTGTCCGTTCTGAGCCAGACACACTGGCATGCGCCCGCGACACCTCCAAAATATTAATTTATAAGTGGCAGAAAAATGTTCTAGGAATGAGACGAAAGTTGGCGTGCGGTCTTATTATAGTGTAGAGAGAGCGCCTGTCAAGTTTCGTCGCATTCGGAGCTCGTTTGATAGCCCAACCGTTAAACTTGTAGCGGTACCGTTGCCGATACATTCGTCGGGCGTTTTCGGTCTCCGGAAACCGTACCGGGCCGCACGTCTTCTTTCTCTTCTCAGCCCACTAACCCCTCCTGCAGCCCACCTAGAACCCCCCTCCGACCGGATCTGTCGGATCACCATCGGAGGGCTCCGAACCACCCCAAAAACCCCTAAACCTAGACCCCTACCCTATTGAAAGACCTCCCCCTGCCATTTTTGGCCTTCTCCTTCCTGCTACGAGTTCATGGGGAGGAGTGATGCACTGTCTGGCCGAAACCCTCGCCGCTACTGATGAAGCATCGCCACGCCCCCTCGCCATGGCAGAAGAAGAAAGGAAGCATGAATGGTGAGAGGCAGATGGCGAAGGACTGAGAGGCACCGTCCCTCTCGCTCCCCTCTTTATAAAGAGGCAGAGGCGGGGCCTGGCCGCCCCATCCCAGCCAATCCGGCCTCTTGGAGTGACAACAAGCGGGGCCGTCGACCGCCCTCCCTGCTCCACTGAAGGCGCAAGGGAATTAACCCGCACGCACGCGACTACCCACGACCCCTGCGCCTCTCATTCGCTCTGCATGCAGCGAACGTGGCGCAAGGGGAGGATGCAATGGGACGCGTGGAGCGACGGTTCCCGAGCAAGGCAGTAAATGGGAGGCGGCCCTGCGGTCTCGAAGAGACACACAAGCCGCCTCTTTACTGTCCACCGAAAGGTGGCGCCAGTGTGCCCACGTCATGCGGGCGCATGACCCCCACGTCGCGCGTTCAACGCAGGTTGTGGGGAAGCACAGCGGACGGGACAGTGGCCATGGTAAAAATCCGCCCCAATTGCCCGAGCACCATTCTGGGCCCGGCCCAACAACATGTTGTGCTTAAGTGTGGCCCAGGCCTGGGGGCTCTGCTGTTTACCCCTCTACTTGTGCACGGGCAGTTAGAGCCTCCCGACAGAGCCACACATCACAAGGCAGGAAGGGGAAGCCGGAGAAAAGCCGAAGCCACAAGGCGAGCAAAGGAAACAACAAAGGACCAAGACCACAAAGGTTGCACGGACAATGCTTGCCCCGGCAAGGACCCTTGCCAAGGGCAGCCTCAACAGCCCCGGCAAGATCCTTGCCGGGGCAGCTTTTCCACACCCGCTGAGCGAGCCACCTTCGAGCCCACCGACGCTGAGCAGTCGCGTTGGGACAGGGTTCGGGAGGCACCTCCGTGGTGGCATGCAGATCTTTGTGAAGACAAAGAGCAATCAAGATCAAAAGGGGATAGGAAGGCAACCATCCCCACCCAAGAAACCCACAGGGGCCCCCGGTAAGAACCTTGCCGGGGAAGCCAGCGCGTCGCGGCAAGACCCTTGTCGGGCCACCCAGCAAGACCATTGCCAAGAGCCCCGGCAAGGCCACTGCCAGGCCTACACCAGCCAAGTTCCTACCACCATTCGTGCGCAGCCGCCAACCCAACCAGCTGGGCAAGCACCTGCGTGGCAGCATGCAGACCTTCGTGGAGGCTCCACTACCGCACCACCTCAGCTGCCTGCCTGCCTACATGGCGCTGCATGCGTTGCTGGCCGGGGCGCGTGTCGAAGCCAGGAGGGGTGGCGACGGACGGGACGGGCCTCACCCCCGTCCCCCAATAAAGTGAAGGACACCTAAGCCCCACATTTAATGCGTCTTGTCCTGTAATGCTAGCGATAACCTCGCAATGATGTAGCACCTTCCACCTCCTGTGTGCCACTGTGACAGCCCCTTTCGCCTATAAAAGGAGGCCCATGGCATACTGAGAAGGGATTCGACTCTTTTGAACCTTAGAAAACCCAGAGCTAGTTCGAGAGCTCAAGGAGACTAATATAACTACCAAAGCAGGATTGTAGGGTTTTACGCATCTTTGCGGCCCGAACCTGGGTAAATCCCCTCTGTGCCATCCGTTAGTCCCGCCCTTCTCACGATTCCGCGCCCCGCAGCCGTAGAAGGGATTCCAGTGATCCCATAGGTGTCGTTTCCCACCGATAATTCTACTACATGGCTATCATGCAAATGGTGGTTGTGGCTTGCTTGGGGATGAAGAAACCACCAGGGAGAAGTGCGGAAAGGTCGCAGAAGAATCGCCGGAAAAGTTCCTCTCTCAGAGGGGGCTGATTAGGGGCAAGGGCAATAAGGTCATTTTCAATAGGACAAACCATAGTGAAAATGATGGGTACAGAACATGTCGACAAGACGAAGATGTGGGCGTTGGATTCACCTCAATCAGAGTTACGAGTGAAAAGTTGTGGCCGTTCACTTTTTAGGCAGAAAAGAGCTAAAATAGTGAAAGTTCACAAAATAAACACTTCGGCCGCTTGAGCTGAAAAGGAGAAAGCGCATAACCGGGGAATACGTTTTCGGAATGGGGAAGCGTGTTTCAAGCTGCAGTAGAAGTAGAGTATGCTTTCAGAGAAGTGAAAGTGCACTTCTGTCTGAAGCACAAGGAAATACGCCTTGCTAAAGGATAAAACGTAGTGGCGAGAAGCCGTTTCCACTTACGCTGACGAGGCGGGGCGGGGTCAACAACGTGCGGCTGACTGGTAGGGTCACGGGCGACGCGGGGCCTGCCTGGCCCGTGGTCATCTTCTACCTCGCTCGTGCCCGCTAGGCAGAGGCACGGCGCGCGGCGCCAGCGCTCGTCCGGCTGGCTCCGGCCACCATTCGGGGCGCCCGGCACACCCCTGGATGCAGGAGACCAAGGCATTCCCGAAGGGGCAGGTCACGGTCGCCAGGGACTTCGAGGTCGAGGAGGACAAGGGCCATGGCGGAGGGGAGCTACGGGTGGCATTGGGCATCGTGGCCAGAGGACATCAAAGGAGGAGGGGAAGGGCTAGGGTGGCTCCGGGGTGTGGATGGGGGCCTCTGGATGTGGAATAAGGAGTGGAGACGCCCGGGGCTACTCAGATTCGAGCGGAGCCCGACGGCGGCTGCGGCGGCCATGGGAGACGAGGAGAGGCTTCGAGAGCAATTGGAGGGGATGGGCGGGGTTCTTGGAGGGTGAGGAGGCTGTGGATGATCTCGTAGTGCCGCAGGGATGCCCATTTAAAGGCGGGGCGAGGCGGTTCGAGCCGAGTGCCGTCGTGGGAGGTCCGGCCAATGCTCTGGCAACAAAAGCGATCACGGGAGGGCGAGGGAAGGCGACGAGGGAGGACGAGGACGAGGCGCAGAGGTCACGGAGATGAGGCAGAGCTCGGGGACAAGAGGAGGAAGAAGAAAGGGGGTGGAAGATGACGCGGTCAAGGGCAGGAACTATGCGGCAACGGCGACGGCTCACCGGGGAAGCAAGAGGAGGGGGCCGGAGCTCCATAGGGACGACGACGGCTCGGGGAAGCGGCTAGACATGGCTAGGCGACGAGGGGACACGTGCACAAAGAGGGAGAAGAAGACAGAGGCGCTAGAGCACATGGATGACATGCCAAAACGGTGGTCACCGCGGCACTAGTGCATGCAGTGCACGGTGGCCGGCCCAACAATGTCTAGGGGACAAGGGAAGCAGAGGAGAACGCCAAGGAGGAAGAAACCAAGCATAGTGCTCACTTGAGTGGTCACAGGTAGCAAGAATACAAGTGAATAGCAAGGTGTTTGGAGTTTGTTGTGGCTCACATGTGTGGAGATTAAGACTGATGTTTGACTGGTTTTGATCACTCACTAAGGTGACTAAGATGGCAGGGTTTCAGCTCAAGAGGACAGGTTTAGCTAGTAGTTGTTGTGTAAGAGCATATTTGGTCCAGAAAAGGGAATTGGATGGTGCAATCACATAGAGGAGAAACTGAGCTAAAATTGGGCAAGGCAGAGTTATTTGGTCATATGAAGATGCTGCAAAAGGTTTCATACCAAATGGACAAGCCAAAATGGTACTTGCTTCACAAGCATCTCCACTCACCAGAAACTTGCAAAAATTCTAGAGGGGAAATGGCTAGATGGATTGAGCGAAAATTTGGTGGAGGGAGTTTATATGGATAAGAGAAGGCCTAGAAAAACTTGCAACCAAAATGGAGTAAGATAGAATATACTTGCTTCATAAACTGAAAATTTGGACAGAATCAAAGAATTAAAGATGAGCTCACATGGAGGCATGACATGAGCTCAACTTTGGTGCAGGGCTATGATATGATGATATTGAGGTCATGCATAAATTGCAACTCATTTGGATATGCCTAGCTTGTACCTCCTTCACATAGTTTCTTTCTAGACAGAAACTTTGGAAAATCATTAATAAAAAATTACTAGAAAAAGAGGTTGAATTTTGGCATGTGGCAACGATATGTATAGGAAAAGATGCCCAAGAAATTTGAGGTCAATTGGGCAAAAGAATCTACCACTTGCTTCACAATGTGCCATTTAGGGCAGAATAGGAAATTAATTATTTGAGGATTATTTTTTAACATCGCTGTCGGTGTCAAAACCGGCGGATCTCGGGTAGGGGGTCCCGAACTGTGCGTCTAGGAGGATGGTAATAGGAGACAAGGGGCACGATGTTTTTACCCAGGTTCGGGCCCTCTCGATGGAGGTAAAACCCTACTCCTGCTTGATTAATATTGATGATATGGGTAGTACAAGAGTTGATCTACCACGAGATCAGAGAGGCTAAACCCTAGAAGCTAGCCTATGGTATGATTGGTGTTCGTCCTATGGACTAAAACTCTCCGGTTTATATAGACACCGGAGAGGGCTAGGGTTACACAGAGTCGGTTACAATGGGAGGAGATCTACATATCGTATCGCCAAGCTTGCCTTCCACGCCAAGAAAAGTCCCATCCGGACACGGGACGAAGTGTTCAATCTTGTATCTTCATAGTCCGGGAGTCCGGCCAAAGGTCATAGTCCGGCCATCCGAACACCCCCTAATCCAGGACTCCCTCAGTAGCCCCTGAACCAGGCTTCAATGACGACGAGTCCGGCGCGCAAATTGTCTTCGGCATTGCAAGGCGGGTTCCTCCTCCGAATACTTCATAGAAGATGTTTGAACACAAGGATAGTGTCCGGCTCTACAAAATAAGTTCCACATACCACCCTAGAGAGAATAATATTTACACAAATCTAATCTGCTGACGTATTCCATAGTGCGACATCACGCTACGGCCAAGCCTTTATTCGAATCGTTTTACTGTTCCACCTCAGCGCGTTTAGCGAGGCGGTTTCCTTGGTACGTCTTGTCAAAGCAGAGATCGTGTCCCCTTATTCCGGGATTCTCATCAATACGGGCGTGGGTAACCCAACCGCGCCATTAACCGCGGTGCTTGGGAGATAAGCGAGTTTTATTAGGCTGGTGGAGGCTCATAGTTTCGGCCGCCCATATAAGGGGATAAGGATCCGCCCTTTCCATCTACGCCTTCTTCCTCCTTTGCTTATCCATTCCTGCACACTCGAGCTCCAGCGCCCAAGTCCGCACTTCCCACCTCAACCTTCTCCAATCATGTCCGGAGCGGGAGGTAGATGGATGGCCTCCACCGTCTCAGAGGGGCACATCAAAAAGTTGAGGAAGGCCGGATACTTGTCTAACGACATCGCGCACCGGCTTACAGATGGGGGGCAACTCATCCCCACCCCTAGGCCCCATGAGAGGGTCGTGTTTCTCCCCCATTTCCTCCGCGGACTAGGCTTTCCTCTTCACCCTCCGTCTGGGGGTCATGTTCTACTATGGCCTGGACTTCCACGATCTGGCCCCGAACTTCATCCTCAACATCTCGGTGTTCATCGTCGTGTGTGAGGTCTTTCTCCGCATCCAACCCCACTTCGGCTTATGGCTGAAGACCTTCAATGTCAAGCCGAAGGTTGTGGGCGGACGACAAGCGGAGTGCGGAGGCGCCATGGTGGGCAAGATAGCCAACGTTACATGGCTCGAGGGCGCCTTCGTGGAAACCATCAAAGGGTGGCAATCGGTGTGGTTCTACATCACCGAGCGGCGTGACCCTGAATGGGCAGCGGCCCCCGAATTCCGATCTGGCATCCCCACACGGCTCACCTCATGGAAAGAGATGGGCCTGTCGTGGGGTAGTTCGGCAGAGGTGACCGGACTTCAAACCTGCATCAAAGACCTGATCGACACAAAGGTTAAACTCGTCACCGTAGTCCAGGTCGTGCTCTTCCGCCGGATCCTCCCGTGTCAACGACGGGCTTTTAATCTGTGGGAATTCGACCCGGCCCAGCACCAAACTTTGTCCAGGCTCTTCGACACAACGCACGAAGATGCCTGGAAGGTGCTTTTCAAGAGCTCCGAGGTTCACCCTCCCATTACCGAGGATCGCGGATTCTGCACGAAGCGTCAAGCCAACATGGTAAGCTCAATTTTCCCATTATGGGGTATTTGTTTTCCATAGTTTGACTCTATGCAGGATCTAAACTCCCATCCCTTTAACAGGACTAGCAGAAGAAGGCCGGACAGATCAACTATCCGGCTCCTTTGCCGGAAGACCCAGCGGACGCCCGTTTGACAAAGTTGCTGGTTCCGGCACCTCACGTGGTGCCGGAGAAGAAGTCCACGGGGACTCGAAAGAGTTCCCGATGCCTGGTGGTGTGGGATTCATCGCCCGACGACCCCGAAGCGCCCTCCGCCTCCAAAGACGAGCAGGAGGAAGAAGAAGCCTCTCCCCCTTCAGCGGGGGGAGGAAAGAAAAGGAAGGCCGCTCCAACTGGGGAGGCCGGAGGGTCCAAGAAGGGGAGGACCCTTCTACCGGACTACGCCTCCGATACCGAAGACGGCGGAGAGGAATGGCCATCCAGGGTCAAGCCCCTGGAAAAATCGTAAGTATCCGGATACCAGAATAACTTATGGCGCTCCTCTATTGTACAGTACCTTCTGACGCCGAATTCAATCATGCAGTCCGCCTGAGGGAGTCCTGGACTAGGGGGTGTCCGGATAGCCGGACTATTATCATCGGCCGGACTCCAAGACTATGAAGATACAAGATTGAAGACTTCGTCCCGTGTCCGGATGGGACTTTCCTTGGCGTGGAGGGTAAGCTTGGCGATACGGATATGTAGATCTCCTACCATTGTAACCGACTCTGTGTAACCCTAGCCCTCTCCGGTGTCTATATAAACCGGATGGCTTTAGTCCGTAGGACCAAGGACAATCATACCATAGGCTAGCTTCTAGGGTTTAGCCTCCTTGATCTCGTGGTAGATCTACTCTTGTAACACACATCATCAATATTAATCAAGCAGGACGTAGGGTTTTACCTCCATCAAGAGGGCCCGAACCTGGGTAAAACATCGTGTCCCTTGTCTCCTGTTACCATCCGCCTAGACGCACAGTTCGGGACCCCCTACCCGAGATCCGCCGGTTTTGACACCGACATTGGTGCTTTCATTGAGAGTTCCTCTGTGCCGTCGCAATCAGGAAGGATGCCTTTTCCCATCTTTAAAGACGGCGCCGTCGTCAAGGGAGCTTTGGCCGCCGGCCAAACTATCCGGCTAGGTGGTTTTCTTATGACCGCCTGTTCGGCCACCGCCCCGACGATGACCTCTCAGGTCATCAAAAGCGATCTTCACGTCAGCTCGGAATTCGCCGAGCAGCTAGATCCGATTGAGCTCTCCTCCGTAAACGAGCTCTTGGATCGCATCACCGCCCTGGGAGTCGCTACAGACTACGATCAGATTGGTCTTAAAACCAATCTGAGAGAAATTAACTCTCCCCAGGCTACCCACCATGTTGTTGTGGTAGAGGAACAATGCGGCGAGTCTTCTTCTATGTTAAAAACCAGCTATGTCCGGATTCCCGATCCCTCCATGCCGGATTCCCGCGGAGGGACGGACGTCAATCAAATACTGAACCTAAAGTCAGGCATTGGACCAGATTTGTCGGAAAACATCCAACAAACCAAGCTTCCAAATTCGGAAACTTCTTGGCCTTTGAGCCTCAGATCTGGCGGGGTTCCGAATTTAATTCCATCCGCCCACCCAAACATAAGCGATCTATCTCAAATACGGCAAGAGCCCGATGAAACAGTACATCATTACTGGGCCAGATTCCTCCTGGTTATGAACAGGATAAAGGACTGCCGTGAAGAAAGCGCGATTTCAATTTTCTGCAACAATTGCACGAACAAGGGAATCATGAACGTCATAAGTCATCGCGAAGTTACACGCTTCGCGACCTAGCGACCATTGTACAAAAATACTGTGCGATGGAGAGTGCCTGGAAAACCAAAACTAGGTTTTGGGACAATCCGGCCCTGAATACAAACCCAGTCCGAAATAAAAGGGTGCGTCATACTCAAGCACCTGGGTTAAAAACCAAAAAGCAAAAAACACCTAAAGGGCACGGAACCGTACTGGAGGAATGGCTCAACGGACCCTGCAAAATCCACAGTACGGAGGGCGCCACTCTAACACATAGCCTTCGAGCATGTTGGATACTACGGCAGGTGGCCAAAAGTGGCGAAGGCTTTCTAGCCCCGGGCAACCAGCCCAGCAGTACCAGTACGGTATTAACAGTCTTCGAGACTTTCGCATCAAATAACATGCGGAAACGTACAATCCGCAGCCTCACCGAAGTCTACCAAGTAGCAACAACAAATCCATGGGGCGACACAGCCATCACCTTCATTGCCAGTGATGAGCCTAAATTCCGAACAGCTCGAGCACCAGCTGCATTGGTCCTCAGTCCGATAGTGGACGACTTTCGTCTTACCAAGGTACTCATGGATGGCGGCAGCGGATTAAACCTCATCTACGAGGAAACCCTTAAAAAAATGGAAATTGACTGGAGCCGCATTGAGCGAAGCAACACAACCTTCAGGGGAATAATCCCTAGTCGAGAAGTACGCTGCGCAGGAAAAATCACACTAGACGTAGTGTTCGGCTCGCGGACAATTACAGGTCCGAAGAGGTCACGTTCCAAGTGGCCCCATTCGGCAGCGGATATCACGCCTTGTTAGGGCGAGAGGCATTCACAATCTTCCAAGCTATACCCCATTACGGGTACATGAAGCTCAAAATGCCAGGGCCCAATGGAATAATCACTCTCGCCAGTGATCCAGATATAGCACTCCGCGCTGAAAATAAGACAGCCGCACTGGCCCTGGAGGCATTATCCGAAGCCCTAGCGGCAGAGGAACTCACTGCGCTGCGCTCCATGGTGGATAGGGACGATGTGATACTCGATAAGAGGTCCAAGTCCACCTCCTTTAAACCAGCGGACGAAGTAGTCAAATTCCAGGTCCATCCAACGGACCCCACAAAGACGGCCTCCATCGGGGCACAATTGAATCCTGATGTAGAAGCCGCACTACGAGAATTCCTTCGGGAAAATTGGGACATTTTCGCCTGGCACCCTTCAGATATGCCAGAAATCCCACGCAGGCTGGCAGAACACAACCTAAACATCCTAAAAGGATTCAAGCCAGTCAAACAGGCTCTTCAGCGATTTTCCGAACCCAAAAGACAGGCAATGGGAGAGGAGCTAGCCAAACTCTTAGAAGCCGGATTCATCGGAGATATAAAACATCCGGACTGGCTAGCCAACCTGGTAATGGTACCAAAAAAGGACAAATCATGGAGCCTTTGTGTCGATTTCAAAGACCTTAACAAGGCCTGTCCAAAGGACCCTTTCCCTCTCCCTCGCATCGACCAAATCATCGATGATACCGCAGGGCACGATCCATTGTGCTTCCTCGACGCATACTCCGGATACCATCAAATCAAGATGGCGGAAAAAGACCAGGCCGCAACGGCATTTATTACTCCATACGGACCATTCTGCTTCAACACAATGCCCTTCGGACTCAAAAACGCCGGCGCAACATATCGGCGCATGATTCAGACATGTCTGGCCACCCAGATAGGCAAAACAGTAGAGGCATACGTAGACGATGTGGTCGTCAAGACCAAACACGTCGAAACTCTAGTAGACGACTTGAGGGTGACATTCGACAACCTCCGAGCATATGACATTAAGCTCAACCCGGAATTAGTGTTTTCGGCGTACCAGCCGGAAAGCTCTTGGGCTTCATTGTATCCGGTAGAGGAATTGAAGCAAACCCAGCCAAGATCCGAGCTCTGTCACAATTGGATATCCCAAAAGACCTCAAGCAAATACAAAAACTAACTGGATGTGTGGCGGCTCTAAGCCGCTTCATCTCCCGTTTGGGAGAAAAGGCATTGCCCCTCTATCGCCTCCTCCGGCGCACCAAACATTTCGAATGGACGGATGCTGCCACGGCCGGACTCGAAGAAATTAAGGCCGTATTGGCAACAAATCCGGTCCTGGCCGCGCCCAACCTGGGCGAACCGATGTTATTATATATCGCAGCAACACATCAAGTTGTCAGTGCGGTACTCGTCGTCGAATGAGAAACAGAAGGGCACAAATTCCCTCTTCAAAAACCAGTGTACTACGTATCCACTGTCTTAACTCCATGCAAGTCCCAGTACCCACACTATCAAAAGATAGCGTATGCGGTGTTCATGGCATCCCGGAAGCTACGACACTACTTTCAAGAGTGTTCCATAACGGTGGCCTCCGAAGTACCTCTCAACGACATTATAAACAATCGCGATGCGACGGGCAGGATTGCAAAATGGGCCATTGAGATCTTACCATTTGACATAACCTACAAACCACGGCGAGCTATCAAGTCGCAAGTTCTGGCCGACTTCATCGCCGAATGGACCAAAGCCGAACTCCCTAAAGAGTACGGCGCATACTCCAATTGGATCATGCATTTTGACGGCTCCAAAATGTTGGCTGGCTTGGGGGCTGGCGTCGTCTTGACGTCCCCAACCAGAGGCACAGTCCAATACGTGCTTCAAATAGTGTACACGGACTCCAACAATGCAGCCGAATACGAGGCCCTTCTACATGGCCTCCGGATGGCAATCTCCATGGGTATTCAACGCCTAGAGGTGCGCGGGGATTCAAACCTCGCAATATCCCAAGTAAATGGAGACTTTGATGCCAAGGATCCGAAAATGGCAGCCTACCGTAACGCCGTCCTAAAAATGTCAGCCCGGTTCGAAGGACTCGAATTCCACCATGTAGCCCGGGATAATAACCAGGCATCAGACGTGTTGGCACGCATCGGCACGAAACGCGTCGCCGTCCCTCCAAACATCTTCCTGGAGCGGCTCTTTCAGCCATCCGTATTATGGGAAGAGGAGTCCGAAAATAACAATCCAGAACCAACTACATCACCTAACACAGAACATTCTGACACAATCGGTGGCTCAGCCAATGAAATAACAGATTCAACCCACGAAATACTGGCAGTAATTGCCCCGTGGACAGAACCATACCTAGCCTACTTAATCAGGCAGGAACTTCCCGAAGACCAAAATGAGGCCCGCTGCATAGTTCGGCGATCTAAAGCCTACAAGGTCCATGAGGGAGAACTTTATAAGAAAAGCACGACCGGAGTCCTTCAAAGGTGTATCTCCGAAGAGGAAGGGCGAAATCTCCTGGCTGAAATTCACGCCGGACTCGGCGGGCACCACGCCGCCGCCCGGGCCCTTGTAGGCAAGGCCTTCCATACAGGATTTTATTGGCCAACCGCCCGGGCAGATGCTCAGGACTTAGTCCAACGATGCGTCGGTTGCCAGCTCTTTGCTAATTAGAGCCACATGCCACCCATCGCCCTCAAAACTATACCCATCACTTGGCCGTTCGCGGTCTGGGGGCTTGACATGGTTGGACCCCTTAAAGGGGGAACCCACAAGCACAAATACTTATTGGTCATGGTGGATAAATTCACCAAATGGATAGAGGCCAAGCCGGTTAAAACGGCAGAATCCAGACCTGTGATAGACTTCATATCCGGGGTAGTACACCGCTTTGGCGTCCCCCACAGCATCATCACTGATAACGGCACAAATTTCACGGCCGACGAGGTGAAACTCTGGTGCAAAAACATGAGCATCAAGCTCGACTACGCTTCAGTCTACCACCCTCAAACTAACGGTCAAGTGGAACGAGCAAATGGTCTAATCATGAGCGGCATCAAACCCAGATTAGTGCGGTCCCTCACGGAATCTAACATGCACTGGGTAGAGGAGCTTGACTCCGTCCTCTAGGGGCTGCGGACCACACCAAACCGCACAACCGGATTCACACCATTTTTTATGGTATACGGCGCTGAGGCAGTTTTGCCCTGCGATATAATTCATGACTCACCTCCCGTGCGCATGTACGAGGAAAGAGAAGCCGAGTTGGATCGGCAGGATAGTTTGGACGCTTTAGAGGAGGAGCGCGACGTGCCAAAATCCCATTCCGCATTCTATCAGTAGCAGGCTCGAAGATATCAAAGCAGAGAAGTACGGGCCAAAACTTACAATGTTGGCGAGCTAGTTCTACGCCTGCCGGATAAGAAAAAGGACAAACTTAAGCCCAAATGGGAAGGTCCCTTCATCATCAACCAAGTCCTTACCGGCGGTGCATACCGTCTACGCAACGCATCTGACAACAGACTCGAGCCAAACCCATGGAACGCAGCCCGTCTCCGAAGATTTTACGCCTAGCGCCGGACTCAGGGTTCGTCTCCTTCCTCCGTCCGCCTTTCATATTTTTTCGCTGTCTTTGTTTTCCCCCCCTTTCCCCACCCCCTTCCAGCTCCTCGATCTAAGCGGCATAAGTCTTTAGGGACTCGAAAAACCTCTCGAACAGCGACCGGTCTCTTGCCCTATCATGACGGTCAGTTTTAGCTTTCTCTACTGAGGTGTTAACCCAGCTCAACTAGGCACAATCACAGTAGTTCTCCCAGCGCTACCTTAGCCGACATTGCGGAACGTAAGGTACCAAAACATGGGAGCCTGGCAAACCCAACTATTGACCCAAGACATGATTCGGAGCCGATGCATATAATGCTATAAGTTCGGGGTGCCGCACTCATGAGAGTGTTCGGTCTTCTCACACCGTATTATGGGGTACTTAAGCCCTGGTGTATTGGCCGTACCAAAGTGTACGGTAGCATAATGTCATGACTGAACATATTTATATAAAAATGAATGAATACAATAACATACAAGAGCTATGTATTGTTATTTAAAGGGCTGTTATGAAAGCAGAACGATAGAAATAGTGCGATAAGCAAGGGATGGGATTATTTGACCTTTCCCCCTCCAGGGGCAAGCTGCAAGGCTTTAAGTAAGATAGGTATTTAGCTCGTTATAGAGACCACCCGGACATTTGACGTGGCTTGTTGTCCCCATGGCTGTTGCATCGTGTGTTCGGCGAGTGTATTGCCGGACAGGCCTTCCGAATAGTGGAGTCCTGAAAGTATATATATATATATATATATATATATATATATAAGAAGAAATGGCAAAATCAGGAGCCCGTAGTGCGGTTGAGCCGCATTCTGGGCGTTCTGTGGTTGTGCCCCTCCCCTTATGCCCATGGTATTTCCAGAGCGTAGTTATGTATGCGTGGTACTGCTATCGCAATCTCGCGAGGGCTGGGGTTGGGGCTGCACTGCTATGCTTGCTCGGAACGTGCCAGCCGGTTTTGTTGTAGGTTACTTTGGGCGCGCTTGACATTGTCCGGACGTTTAACAGCCGGATTGGAGAATTGCCTTAAGAGGCTACTTTGTACTTCCGCCGCCAGGGCCGCCGTGTGCTCCTTTGTTCGGAGAGAGCGTTTGGTGTCTCCATTGAACGTAATGACTCCGCGAGGGCCTGGCATCTTGAGCTTGAGATATGCATAGTGCGGCACCGCATTAAATTTTGCGAATGCGGTTCGTCCGAGCAGGGCGTGATAGCCACTGCGGAACGAGCCTATGTCGAAGATTAACTCTTCACTTCAGAAATTATCTGGGGATCCGAAGACCAATTCGAGTGTGACTAAGCGTGTACAGCTGGCTTCTACACCTGGTATGACGCCTTTAAAGGTCGTCTTTGTGGGTTTAATCCTTGAGGGATCTATACCCATTTTTCGCACTATATCCTGATAAAGCAGGTTCAGGCTGCTGCCGCCGTCCATAAGGACTCTAGAAAGGTGAAACCCATCAATGATTGGGTATAGGACCAATGCGGCGAATCCGCCGTGACGAATGCTAGTGGGGTGGTCCCTTCAACCAAAAGTGAATGGGCAGGAGGACCACGGGTTGAACTTTGGGGCGACTGGCTCCAACGCATAGACGTCCTTGAGAGCACGCTTCCACTCCCTTTTGGGGATATGGGTTGCGTATATCATGTTCACCGTCCGCACTTGTGGGGGGAAGCCCTTCTGTCCTCTGTTGTTCGGCGGCCGGGGCTCCTCCTCGTCATCGCTATGCAGCCCCTTGTCTCTGTTTTCGGCACTTAACTTGCCTGCCTGCTTGAACACCCAACAATCCCTGTTGGTGTGATTGGCTGGTTGTTCGGGGGTGCCGTGTATCTAGCATGAGCGATCGAGTATCCGGTCTAAACTGGATGGGCCGGGAGGATTTCTTTTGAATGGCATCTTCCGCTGACCGGGTTTAGAGCCTCTGAATCCGGCATTAACTGACGTATCCTCAGTATTATCGCCGTTAATGCCGCGCTTGTGCTTGTTACGACGTGACCTGCCATTGTTGTCCTTGGTATCTGAGTTACCAGGGCTCTTCGTTATGTTATTGCTATGAGCTAGCCAGCTGTCTTCTCCCGCACAAAAGCGGGTCATGAGTGTCGTGAGGGCTGCCATAGATTTCGGCTTTTCCTGTCCTAGGTGCCGGGCAAGCCATTCGTCTCTGAAAGCACAAGTGCTCCCTAGGTGGTTTTGGTAATTAATGTCAACATATCTCTTGTTGGACTAACACTTTTATCTAGTATTTTTCAGACAAGTTCAACAATGGAGTGGCATGGACTAAAGGATGTGGGAACTCCTTCAAGATGCTAAGGACAAAGGATTGGCTCAAGCTTCAAGCTCAAGACTCTTCATTTTACATTTCAGTGATCCAAGATCACATTGAGTCTATAGGAAAAGCCAATACTATCAAGGAGGGATGAGGTGTTGCTTAATGAGCCTCTTGCTTCAAGTGCTTAGTGATATGCTCCAAAACCCTCAACTACTTTCCCATTTCCACACATATGTCCTAAACCTAAAGTCCAACTCGGCCCCACTGATTCTTTCTATCCGGCGCAACCGAGTTTGGATGTCTTAGCCACTGCCACAAACCCTAGGCAAATCGGTCTCACCGATAGGGATCTCGGTCTCACCGAGATGGGATTGTAATCTCTCTGTGTATGTCCATTATCAAAATCGGTCTCACCGAGTTTGAGCAATCGTACTACCGAGATTACAATGCAAACTCTCTGGTTAACTTATTATCGAAATCTGTCCCACCGAGTTTGATAATCGGTCAAACCGAGTTTGCCTGACCAACTCTCTGGAAAGCTTATTACCAAAATCGGTCCCACCGAGTTTGTGTAATCGGTCTTACCGAGATTAAGTTATGCCCAAACCCTAACCATATCGGTCCTACCGAGTTGCATTTCGGTCCCAACGAAATCCCTAACGGTCACATTATTTGCTAAATCGGTCCGACCGAGTTTCTCAATTTGGTCCCACCGAGTTTGGCAAGTTGTGTGTAACGGTTAGATTTTGTGTGGAGGCTATATATACCCCTCCACCTCCTCTTCATTCGTGGAGAGAGCCATCAGACTGAACCTACACTTCCAGCATCCTATTTCTGAGAGAGAACTACCTACTCATGTGTTGAGGCCAGGATATTCCATTCCTACCATATGTATCTTGATCTCTAGCCTTCCCTAAGTTGCTTTCCACTCAAACCCTCTTTCCACCAGATCCAAATCCTATGAGAGAGAGTTGAGTGTTGGGGAGACTATCATTTGAAGCACAAGAGCAAGGAGTTCACCATCAACGCACCATTTGTTACTTCTTGGAGAGTGGTGTCTCCTAGATTGGCTAGGTGTCACTTGGGAGCCTCCGAAAAAGATTGTGGAGTTGAACCAAGGAGTTTGTAAGGGCAAGGAGATCGCCTACTTCGTGAAGATCTACCGCTAGTGAGGCAAGTCCTTCGTGGGTGACGGCCATGGTGGGATAGACAAGGTTGCTTCTTCGTGGACCCTTCATGGGTGGAGCCCTCCGTCCCTTCGTGGGTTGAAGTCTCCATCAATGTGGATGTACGATAGCACCACCTATCGGAACCACGCCAAAAACATTCGTGTCTCCAATTGCGTTTGAATCCTCCAAACCCTTCCCTTTACATTCTTGCAAGTTGCATGCTTTATTTTCCGCTGCTCATATATTCTTTGCATGCTTG